>NC_133334.1:8207439-8507439 GCF_042186555.1 Aquarana catesbeiana | reverse complement strand
GGTTCACATCACTCCCCACTGTAGTGTCCTCTTCCCCCCAATTGAATTTGTCTCTTCCCACTTCACATCACCCCCCCACTCAAGTGTAGTGTCCTCCACCCCCCTACAAAAAGTGGGGTATTATGTCCATTTTCAATATGTCAATCCTCCCGAACCATGAATATGGATTAGAATCAAATCCCCAACCCTCACCCTAATCCCGGTCCCTATAGTCCCAAACCCCCAACCCTAACCCTAATCCCAGTCCTGTTAGTACCAAACCCCCAACCCTAATTCCAGTTCCGTTAGTCCCAAAATCAAAGGACCCCAGGGGGGCAGTGCCCTTTTTACATCACTTCCCATCACACAAAAAAGTAGTATCCTCCGCCTCCCTTCACATCAACCCCCACAGTAGTGTCCCCTGTCACCCATAGCAGTGTCCTCAGCCCCGGTTCACATCACTCCCCCACTGTAGTGTCCTCTTCCCCCCAATTGAATTGGTCTCTGCCCTCTTCACATCACCCCCCACTTAAGTTTAGTGTCCTCCACCCCCCTACAAAAAGTGGGGTATTATGTTCATTTTCAATATGTCAATCCCCCCGAACCACGAATATGGATTAGAATCATATTTTTTAAGATCTTGTAGAGTACGTTGCATAAGAGGGACAATATTTGTTGAATATAGATGGGTCGGATCTGAAGGAATATTCATTCCTAAATATTTTAGTGTAGAGGAGCAGAATCTAAAAGAAAAATGATTTTTCAGCGTTATCACTTGATGTGGTGAAAATGACACATTAAGAATTTCCGATTTTGATACATTTACCTTGAAATTATGCAAGACTCCAAAACGCTGAAATTCAGATAGAATAGAAGGCATAGAGATATGTGGATTGGTAACATAGAGTAACAGATCATCAGCAAACAGGGCAAGTTTTATTTCCTGCTGATCTATCTTTATGCCAGTGATAGAGGGATTCTGTTTAATTGCTATTCCTAAGTGCTTGTTTGTACAAATCCGCCCTGGTCTTTATGTACCAGGCTCAGAATAAGAGATTGGTGATGTGATGCAATCAATTTGGCGTACATTTTTATGTCTACTCCAATTAAAGATATTGGACGATAGCTGGAGCACAATGTTAGATCCTTATCAGGTTTAGGAATCAAAGTAATATGGGCTTCCAGTGTTTGAGTTGGAAATGGAATTGAATACCTGGAGCATAAATGGGGACAAATATTCTTTATATGTTTTATAGAATTTTGGGGTAAATCCATCTGGGCCAGGACTCTTACCTGATGGAATATCCAAATTTACTCCCAATAATTCCTCACTTGAGAAAGGATAATCCAATAATTTCTTATAATCGGTGTCTAATGTTGGAATAGCACTTTCTTGTACATAGTCTTCAATGCAATGAGTATTAGATCCTGTATCTTCCAAAAATGATGATTGAGCCAGATTATAAAGAGCTGAAAAATATTCCCTGAATGTTTGTTGAAGACATTGTGGATCTGAGGTAGTTCCCCCAACAACTTCCTAATACTAGCAATAAAAGTCTGAGGAGGATGGGGATGTAATGTACGTGCTAGCTGTCTCTCACATTTATTCCAATATCTGTAACTACTTAAGGTACATGTATGTTTATATGAACTATGAGATGCTTCCAAGAGCTCTAAGGCCCCTTTCACACTGAGGCGTTAGAAAAACACTCTAAAAACACCTAGCGCTATAGGCGCGTTTTTATCATGTTTTTGCCGTGTTAGCGCTAACAATAGCACTAACGCCCATGCATTTTTATAGCGCTTTTAAAGCGTTGGCATTAGCTAACAACCTCACCCCCTTACATCACATCCTGTGCATTTCCTGTTATTTCATAGGGAAGAGAGCAAACAGGAAGAAGATGGAGTATTTGGAGCTGCTGTTGATGTTTGTGCTACTTGTTTGAGAACATATCCTCAAACAGAGACCGCAACCTCACTTTTGGGTTCATCCCATCCAACAAATGCACTCCGACAGAGGACAATTTGTGTTTCTCTATCAGGACCTGAGAGTGCACCCTGATAAGTTCCGAAATTACACTCAGATGAGCATTGAAACTTAAGTCACGATATCCCAGTCCCCTAATCCCAGTGTCAGTAGTCCAAAACCCCCAACCCTAACCCTAATCCTGGTCCCTATAGTCCCAAACCCTCAACCCTAACCCTAATCCCGGTCCTGGTAGTCCCAAACCCCCAACCATAATCCAGTCCTGTTAGTCCCAAACCTCAACCCTATCCCTAATCCTGGTAGTCCCAAACCACCAACCCTAACCCTAATCCCAGTCCTTTTAGTTCCAAACCCCAAACCCTAACCCTAATCCCAGTCCCTATAGTCTCAATCCCCAGCCCTAACCCTAACCCCAGTCCTGTTAGTCCCAAACCACCAACCCTAAGCCTGGTAGTCCCAAACCCCCAACACTAACAATAATCCCAGTCCCTATAGTCCCAAACCCCACACCCTAACCCTAATCCCGGTCCCGGTAGTCCCAAACCACCAACTATAACCCTAATCCCAGTCCTTTTAGTTTCAAACCCCCAACCCTCATTATAATCCCATTCCCTATAGTCCCAAACCACCAACCCTAACTCTAATCCCAGTCCTGGTAGTCCCATACCACCAACCCTAACCCTAGTCCTTTTATTTCCAAACCCCCAACCCTAACCCTAATCCTGGTCCCTATAGTCCCAAACCCCAACCCTAACCCTAATCCCAGTCCTGTTAGTCCCAAACCCCCAAACCTAACCATAATCCCAGTCCTTTTAGTTTCAAACCCCCAACCCTAATCCTGGTCCTAGTAGTCCCAAACCCCCAACCCTAACCCTAATCCCAGTCCTTTTAGTTCCAAACCCAAAACCCTAACCATAATCCTGGTCCCTATAGTCCCAAAAACCAACCCTAAACCTATTCCCAGTCCTGTTAGTCCCAAACCCCAACCCTAACCCTAATCCCAGTCCCGGTAATAACAAACCCTAACCCTAATCCCAGTACTTTTAGTTCCAAACCCCAACCCTAACCCTAATCCCAGTACCGGTAGTCCCAAACCCCCAACCTTAACCCTAATCCCAGTCCTTTTAGTTCCAAACCCCAACACTGACCCTAATCCCGGTCCCTATAGTCTCAAACCCCCAACCCTATCTCTAATCCCAGTCCTGTTAGTCCCAAACCCCCAACCCTAACCCTAATCCCGGTCCCGGTAGTCCCGAACGCACAACCCTAACCCTAATCCCAGTCCTGTTAGTCCCAAACCCCCAACCCTAACCCTAATCCTGGTCCCGGTAGTCCCAAAACCCCAACCCTAACCCTAATCCCAGTCCTTTTAGTTCCAAACTCCCAACCCTAACCCTAATCCCTGTCCCTATAGTCCCAAACTCCCAATCCTAACCCTAATCCCAGTCTTGTTAGTCCCAAACCCCTACCCTAACCCTAATCCTGGTCCCGGTAGTCCCAAACCCCAACCCTACAGTCCCAGTAGTTTGCATAGGGTTCTGGTTAGCAAAGTATGGTTAGGTTGGGCTTAGCATGATAGGGTTTTGTTTTGTGTTAAGAAAGGTTTACAGAGCATAGGGTTAGGTTACATGAGTAGGGTTAAGTTTGGTTAGTATAGAAAAATGGTTAAAGTTGGCATAGTGGTAAGTTAGGTTAGCATATAATATAGGTTAGCTTTGGATAGAATGGGTCAATCGTTTAGTAGTGTTAATAACTGATCTATTTCCTTCACTAGATTTGACTTTCTTCTTAAGCTGTTGACACCTGCCTTGTTGAGACAGGATACCAATTGCAAAGATGCAATAACACCATGCGAACGTTTACTTGTAACACTGAGGTAATATATATGATGAATCGATCTGTTCACATGTAAACTCATAATACAAAAACAAACACAACTCTTTGCAAAACTGTATACATTTATTATGAATGTATTCGTGTTTCAAACATAACAGCTCAACATGTGCATAAACAAATATATATTAAAACTTTATTAACAAATGTATTCAATATATTCATAACTTTATTCTATATATATATAACTAAGAAATGTATGTATTTTATTACAATCATAACATATGAAAACTTTAGTAGCATATTTATTCAATATTTACAACTAAATGTATTTTTTATTGTAAACATCAAACTTAACTGAACAAACAATAAACTACAGGTCTTGATAATAGGGTGGTAGAGGGTGTGGATCCTCTCGAGGGGGAGGAGGGGGATGTTGGGTTGGTGGTCGATAGAGGGGCATGTCAAACAGCCCACCCTGAAAACAGGCATTGTTGCAGTGAGGAGGCAAGGGCACTTGACTTGATCCTGTTATTGGTGGGTATGACATGATACGGTTGTCATAGGATGTTCCATAACCTCCGTGATGGTTCGGATTGGGAAGCTCAAATGATTGTGAGCGTACAGATGTTGATCCGGACCTTTGTTGGTATGATTGTATAAGTCTAATCATATCAATCCTTATATCACATTGCAAACCCTGGTCAACTTTCTCCATTTGAGGGATAAAACTTCTTGAGAAGGAGGCAATTTCTCCTACTTCCTTTTTTTGAAACGTAAAAAGGCTTTTAACAACATCAATGAACTCATGGGTTTGTTGCGCTTTGTTCTTGGGTCTGGGTCTGGATCTTGATTTGTCCTTGTTCATGTGTGGCTCCGCTGGTTCCGGTGCATTTTCAGCATCTTCTTCATCAAAGAGCAATTGAGTCTTGTCAATATGTTCGACATCTTCTTGTGTCTGATCAGCCTCCTCATCAGTATCCGAGCTCATATTGCTTTCTGTTCTGGTAAAAAAAAAAATTAGACAATGCTACATAATTATTGCTATTATTCTTAAACACTTCTGTCATAAACATGTACATTTGAGTATACTTACTGTCTCTGCTGCATCACGGGCTTCAAAAATTGGAGCTCAGCATAATGAAAATAAACGCGGCTAGACTTGCCACTAGAACCACTTCTTGTATTCAGTTGCTTAACCACTTGATTACTGAGCACTTAAACCCACCTCCTATTCAGACCAATTTTCAGCTTTCAGCGTTAACACACTTTGAATGACAATTGCGCGGTCATACAACACTGTACCCAAATTAAATTTGTATCATTTTTCACCACAAATAGAGCTTTCTTTTGGTGGTATTTGATCACCTCTGCAGTTTATACTTTTTGTTTAAAAAAATGTAAAAAACTGAATTTAAAAAAAAGAAAAAAATATTTTGTTATAAAAAATTTAAAACAGGTAATTTTTCTCCTTCATTGATGTACGCTGATGAGGCGGCAGTGATGGGCACTGATAGGCATCGGTGATGGGCACTGATAGGCGGCAGTGATGGGCACTGATGGGTTTCAGTGATGGGCACTGATCAATTACACTGATACGCAGCACTGCTAGGTGGCACTGATTGGCACTACTGGTGGGCATTGATAGGTGGCACTTGTGGGCATTGATAGGTGGCACTTGTGGGCACTGTTAGGTGGCACTCTGGGCACTGTTAGGTGGCACTGTTACCCTGTTTCCCGGAAAATAAGACCTAGTGTGATTGTCGGTGATGGCTGCAATATAAGCCCTACCCGACAAATAAGCCCTAGTTAAAGTCCTTGTAGGTCTTATTTCCAGGGTAGGGCTTATTTTCAGGGAAACAGGGTAGGGCTTATATGGGGCGTATGGCTTATATTGCAGCCATCACCGACAATCCCCCTAGGTCTTATTTTCCGGGAAACAGGGTAGGTGGCAGTGATGAGGCAGATGTGCCTCATCCACTTCAGGGCCAATGTCCCTCACATCTGAGCCGGTGATCGGCTTTTTTTTCTACTCACGCTGTCAGCGTGAGTAGAAAAAAAAACGATTACCGATTTTTTGTTTACATCATGTGATCAGCTGTCATTGGCTGACAGCTGATCACATGGTAAGGGGCCGGGACCGGCCCCTTACTTGGATCAGTGATCACCCAAGTCTCAGTGGCTCTGTGATCACAGTGCGCCCGGCGCGCGCCCTGCAGCGCACGCGAAGGGTGTGCGCAAGGCGTGCGCAGGGCATGTGCACACTCCTTAGCATAGCACGGATGTCAAGTGGTCAATGTACTCCCTTTGAAAAATATCTTTCATCGTTTTCCATCTTATCTTTAGCATTCATACTGAAAGATAAAATTCATTGTTCATTTTATTTAGATATCTTGCCACAGGAAATACTTACACATCACTGCAGTATGAATTTTTGCATTGGAATATCAACCATTGGTGATATTATAAAGCAAGCATGTGATGCAATCTGGAATCTGAGAAATACATTCATGCCTATTCCAAAGAGAAATGGGATGATGTTGCCATATAATTTGGCACGGGAGAGAGATAGCATAAATTTTGAAGCCACATTGGCACACAATATGGAACCCGTTGATTTCCCTCATGTTCGTGGTCCGAGAGTGAGTTTCACAATAAGGGATGAGTTTGCTGACTATTTTTTGAGCCCTGCAGGTGCGGTAAATTGGCAAGGAGATATGATCTAACCCTTTAAACATATGCAATTTAGAGGGTATATTACATTTCTTGGTACATATTCTTTTAACTTGTTATTTGTCTGTTTATATTTAGTGAGATTAGAGACTTCTGCTATCATATTTGGTTTATGAATTGGCTGCAGGCATGTTATAATAAATACATTTGATAATCATTTTGTGAGTTGTTAATAGCTAATTTATAATTACTACATAAAAACTAATTTCAATACAATTGTGGTTACAGTTGGGGGTTTGGGACTATAGGGACTGGGATTAGGGTTAGGAATTTTGGACTACTGGGAGTAAGATTAGGGTTAGGATTAGGGATTTGGGACTATAGGGTCTGGGATTAGGGTTAGGGGTTTGGAACTATAGGGACCAGAATAAGGGTTAGGGTTGGGGGATTGGGACTATTGGGAGTGGGATTAGGGTTAGGGGTTTGGGACTATAGGGATCAGGGTTAGGGTTGGGGGTTTGAGACTATTTGGAGTGGGATAAGGGTTAGGGGTTTGAGACTAATGGGAGTGGGATTAGGGTTAGGGTTAGGGGTTTGGGACTATAGGGTCTTGGATTAGGGTTAGGGTTAGGGGTTTGGGACTATAGGAGCTGGGATTAGGGTTAGGGGTTTGGAATTATAGGGACCAGAATAAATGGTTAGGGTTGGGGTTTGGGACTATTGGGAGTGGGATTAGGGTTAGGGTTAGGGGTTTGGGACTATAGGGATCAGGATTAGGGGTTTGGGACTATAAGGATTGGGGTTAGGGTTGGGGGTTTGGGACTACTTGGAGTGGGATAAGGGTTGGGGGTATGGGACTACTGGGAGTGGGATTAGGGTTAGGGGTTTGGGACTATAAGGACCAGGGTTAGGGGTTTGGGAATACTGGGAATGGGATTAGGATTAGGGGTTTGGGACTATAGGGACTGGTATTAGGGCTAGGGGTTTGGCACTATAGGGACCAGGAGTATGGTTAAGGGTAGCGGGTTTGGGACTATAGGGACTGGGATTAGGGCTAGGGGTTTGGCACTATAGGGACCAGGAGTATGGTTAAGGGTAGCGGGTTTGGGACTATAGGGACTGGGATTATGGTTGGGATTAGGGGTTTGGGACTATAGGGACTGGGATTAGGGTTAGGGGTTTGGGACTATGGGGACCTGGATCAGGGTTAGGGTTGGGGGTTTGAGACTACTAGGAGAGGGATTAGGGTTAGGGTTAGGGGTTTGGGGCTATAGGGATGGGATGAGGGTAAAGAGTAGTGGGTTTGGGACTAAAGAGACCGGAATTAGGGTTAGGCATTTGGGACTATATTGGGCCCGGGATTAGGGTTAAGGTTAAGGGTTTGGGACTATAGGGACCAGGATTAGGGTTAGTATTAGGGGTTTGGGACTATAGAGACTGGGATTATAATTAGGGGTTTGGGACTACTTGGAGTGGGATTAGGGTTAGGGTTTTGGACTATAGGGACCGGGATAAGGATTAGGGATTTGGGACTATAAGGACCCGGATTAGGGTTAGGGTTGGGGTTTGGGACTACTGGGAGTGGGATTAGGGTTAGGGGTTTGGGACTACTGGGAGTGGGATTAGGGTTAGGGGTTTGTGACTATAGGGACCAGGATTAGTTAGGGTTAGGGTTAAGGGTTTGGTACTATAGGGACTGGGATTAGGGTTAGGGGTTTTGGACTATAGGAACTTTGATTAGGCTAATGGTTAGGGGTTTGGGACTATAGGGACTGGGATTAGGGTTAGGGTTATGGGTTTGGGACTATAGAGACTGGGATTAGGGTTAGTGGTTTGGGACTATAGGGACCGGGATTACACTTAAGGGTGGCAAGTTTGGGACTATAGTTACCAGGATGAGGGTTAGGGTTTGAGACTAAAGGGACTGGGATTAGGGTTATGAGTAGCGGGTTTAGGACTATATGGACCATAATAAGGGTTAGGGTTATGGGTTTGGGACTATAGGAATTGGGATTGGGTTAGGGTTAGAGGTTTGGGACTATAGGTGTTAGGGTTAAAGGTTTGAGACTATAGGGGTTAGGGTTAGAGATTTGAGACTATAGAGACTAGGATTAGGGTTAGGGGTTTGGGAGTATAGGGACCAGGATTAGGGTTGGAGTTGGGGGTTAGGGACTACTGGGAGAGGTATTAGTGCTAGGGTTAAGGGTTTGGGACTATAGGGACTGGGTTTAAGGTTAAGGTTGAGGGTTTGGGACTACTGGGAGAGGGATTAGGGTTAGAATTAATGGTTTGGGACTAAAGGGATGGGATAGGGTTAGGGGTTTGGGACTATAGGGAGATGGATTAGGGTTGGGGTAATGGTTTGGGACTATAGAGATGGGATTAGGGTTAAGAGTAGCAGGTTTGAGACTATGGGGACCAGGATTAGGGTTAGGGGTTTGGAGTTATAGGGACCGGGATTGGGACTATAGGGACCGGGATTAGGGTTAGGGGTTTGGGACTATAAGAACTGGGATTAGGGTTAGGGGTTTGGAACTATAGGGATCTGGACTAGGGTTGGGGATGGGGGTTATGGACTACTAAGAGTGGGATTAGGGTTTGGGGTTTGGGACTACAGGGAGTGGGATTAGGGTTAGGGGTTTGGGACTATAGGGACTGGGATTAGGGTTAGGGGTTTGGAACTATATGGACCGGGATTAGGGTTAAGGCTAGCAGATTTGGGACTATAGGGACTTTGGATAGGGTTAGGGGTTTGGGACTATAGGGCCCGGGATTAGGGTTAGGGTTTGGGATTACTTGGAGTGGAGTTAGGGTTTGGGACTATAGGGATGGGATTAGCATTAAGGGTATCGAGTTTTGGAATATAGGGACCATGATTAGGGATAGGGTTAGGGGTTTGGGACTATAGGGACTGGGAATAGGGTTAGGGGTTTGGGACTATAGGGACTGGGGTTAGGGTTATGGGTTTGGGACTATATAGCCTGGGATTAGTGTTAGGTGTTTGGGACTATAGGGACCAGGATTAGGGTTAGAGTTGTGGGTTAGGGAATACTGGGAGTGGGATTATGGGTAGGGTTAAGGGTTCAGTTCTATAGGGATGGGATTAAGGTTAATGGTAGCAGGTTTGGGACTATTATGACCAGGATTAGGGTTAGGGGTTTGGAACTATAGGGACCGGGATTAGCGTTAGGGTAGTGGGTTTGGGACTATAGGGACTGGAATTAGGGGTACGGTTAGGGGTCAGGTACTATAGGGACTGGGATTCGGGTTAGGGGTTTGGGACAACAGGGAATGGTATGATGGGTTAGGGGTTTGGGACTATAGGGACTGGGATTAGGGTTAGGGGTTTGGGACTATAGGGACCGGGATTTGGGTTAGGTTTTGGGGTTTGGGACTACTGGGAGTGGGATTAGGGTTAAGGGTTTGGGACTACTGATAATTAGATTAGGGTTAGGGTTGGGGGTTTGGGGCTATAGGTACCGATATTAGGGTTAGGGTTAAGGGTTTGGTACTATAGGGACTGGGATTAGGGTTAGGGGTTTTGGACTATAGGAACTTTGATTAGGCTAATGGTTAGTGGTTTGGGACTATAGGGATCGGGGTCAGGGTTAGGGTTTAGGACTATAGGTACCAAGATTAGGGTTAGATTTGGGGGTTATGGACTACTAAGAGTGGGATTAGGGTTAGGGGTTTGGGGCTACTGGGAGTGGGATTAGAGTTAGGGTTAGGGGTTTGGGACTACTGGGAGTGGAATTAGGGTTTAGGGTTTGGAACTATAGTGACCAGGATTAAGGTTAGGGGTTTGGAACTATAGGGACTGGGATTAGGGGAAGGTGTTTTGGACCACTGGAAGTGGGATTAGGGTTTGAGACTATAGAGACTGGGATTAGGGTTTTGGGTTTGGGAGTATAGGGACCGGGATTAGGGTAAGGGTTAGGGGTTTGGTACTATAGGGACTGGGATTAGGGTTAGAGTTGGGGACTTGGGACTATTGGCAGTGGGATAAGGGTTAGGTGTTTGGGACTACTGGGAGTCAGTTTAGGGTTAGGGTTTGGGGTTTGGGACTAATGGGAGTGGGATAAGGGTTAGGTGTTTGGGACTACTGGGAGTGGGATTAGAGTTATGGTTTTGGGACTATAGTGACTGGGATTAGGGTTAGGGGTTTGGGACTATAGGGACTGGGGTTAGGGTTAGGGGTTTGTGACTACTGGTAATGGGATTAGCATTAGGGTTAGGCTTTTGGGACTATACTTACTGGGGTTAGGGTTAGCGGTTTGGAACCATAGGGTCCAGGATTGGGTTAAGGGTAGCAGGTTTGGGACTATTATGACCAGGATTAGGGTTAGGGGTTTGGAACTATAGGGACCGGGATTAGCGTTAGGGTAGTGGGTTTGGGACTATAGGGACTGGAATTAGGGGTACGGTTAGGGGTCAGGTACTATAGGGACTGGGATTCGGGTTAGGGGTTTGGGACAACAGGGAATGGTATGATGGGTTAGGGGTTTGGGACTATAGGGACTGGGATTAGGGTTAGGGGTTTGGGACTATAGGGACCGGGATTTGGGTTAGGTTTTGGGGTTTGGGACTACTGGGAGTGGGATTAGGGTTAAGGGTTTGGGACTACTGATAATTAGATTAGGGTTAGGGTTGGGGGTTTGGGGCTATAGGTACCGATATTAGGGTTAGGGTTAAGGGTTTGGTACTATAGGGACTGGGATTAGGGTTAGGGGTTTTGGACTATAGGAACTTTGATTAGGCTAATGGTTAGTGGTTTGGGACTATAGGGATCGGGGTCAGGGTTAGGGTTTAGGACTATAGGTACCAAGATTAGGGTTAGATTTGGGGGTTATGGACTACTAAGAGTGGGATTAGGGTTAGGGGTTTGGGGCTACTGGGAGTGGGATTAGAGTTAGGGTTAGGGGTTTGGGACTACTGGGAGTGGAATTAGGGTTTAGGGTTTGGAACTATAGTGACCAGGATTAAGGTTAGGGGTTTGGAACTATAGGGACTGGGATTAGGGGAAGGTGTTTTGGACCACTGGAAGTGGGATTAGGGTTTGAGACTATAGAGACTGGGATTAGGGTTTTGGGTTTGGGAGTATAGGGACCGGGATTAGGGTAAGGGTTAGGGGTTTGGTACTATAGGGACTGGGATTAGGGTTAGAGTTGGGGACTTGGGACTATTGGCAGTGGGATAAGGGTTAGGTGTTTGGGACTACTGGGAGTCAGTTTAGGGTTAGGGTTTGGGGTTTGGGACTAATGGGAGTGGGATAAGGGTTAGGTGTTTGGGATTACTGGGAGTGGGATTAGAGTTATGGTTTTGGGACTATAGTGACTGGGATTAGGGTTAGGGGTTTGGGACTATAGGGACTGGGGTTAGGGTTAGGGGTTTGTGACTACTGGTAATGGGATTAGCATTAGGGTTAGGCTTTTGGGACTATACTTACTGGGGTTAGGGTTAGCGGTTTGGAACCATAGGGTCCAGGATTGGGTTAAGGGTAGCAGGTTTGGGACTATAGGGACCGGGGTTAGGGGTTTGGGAATATAGGGACTGGGATTAGGGTTATGGTTAGTGGTTTGGGACTATAGGGACCAGTATTAGGGTTAAGGGTAGTGGGTTTGGGACTATAGGGACCAGGGTTAGGGTTAGGAGTTTTGGGGACTATATGGACTGGGATAAGGGTTAGGGTTGGGACTACTGGGAGTGGGATTAGGGTTAGGGTTAAGGGTTTGGGGCTATAGGGATGGAATTAGGGTTAGGGTTTGGAACTATAGTGATCGGGATTAGGGTTGAGGTTTGGGGTTTGGGACTATAGGGACTGGGATTAGGGTTAGGGTTAAGGGTTTGAAACTACTGAGAGTGGGATTAGGGTTAGGGGTTTGGGACTATAGGGACTGGGATTAGAGTTAGGGTTTCTGGACTATAGGGACTGGGGTTAGGGGTTTGGACCTATAAGGACAAGGATTAGGGTTAAGAGTAGCGGGTATGGGACTATATGGACCGGGATTAGGGTTAAGGGTAGCAGGTTTGGGACTATAGGGACCGGGGTTATGGGTTTGGGATTATAGGGACAAAGATTAGGGTTTGGAGTTTCGGACTATAGGGCCCGGGATTAGGGTTGGGGTAGGGGGTTTTTGGCTACTCGGAGTGGGGTTAGGGCTAAGGGTTTGGGACTATATGGATGGGATTAGGGTTAAGGGTATCGGGTTTTTTACTATAAGGAGTATGATTAGGGTTAGGGGTTTGGCACTATAGGGACTGGGATTAGGGTTAGGGTTAGGGGTTTTGGACTATAGGGACTGGGATTAGGGTTAGGGGTTTGCGACTATAGGGACTGGATTTAGGGTTACGGGTTTGGAACTATAGAGACTGGGATTAGGGTTAGGGTTAGGGGTATGGGACTTTACGGACTGGGGTTAGGGTTAGGGGTTTGGGACTACTGGTAGTAGGATTAGCATTAGGGATAGGGGTATGAGTCTATACTTACTGGGGTAAGGGTTAGCAGTTTGGAACTATAGGGTCCAGGATTAGGGTTAAGGGTAGCAGGTTTGGGACTATAGGGACCGGGGTTAGGGGTTTGGGACTATAGGGACTGGATTAGAGTTATGGTTAGGGGTTTGGGACTATAGGGACCAGTATTAGGGTTAAGGGTAGTGGGTTTGGGACTATAGGGACCACGGTTAGGGTTAGGGGTTTGGGGACTATATGGACTGGGACTAGGGTTAGTTGTTTGGGAACTATGGGGACCTGGATAAGGGTTAGGGTTGGGACTACTGGGAGTGGTATTAGGGTTAGGGTTAAGGATTTGGGACTATAGGGATGGAATTAGGGTTAGGGTTTGGAACTATAGTGATCAGGATTAGGGTTGAGGTTTGGGGTTTGTGACTATAGGGACTGGGATTAGGGTTAGGGTTAAGGGTTTGGGACTACTGGGAGTGGGATTAGGGTTAGGGGTTTGGGACTATAGGGACTGGGATTAGAGTTAGGGTTTTGGGACTATAGGGACTGGGGTTAGGGGTTTGGACCTATAAGGACAAGGGTTAGGATTAAGGGTAGCGGGTTTGGGACTATATGGACCGGTATTATTGTTAAGGGTAGCAGGTTTGGGACTATAGGGACCGGGGTTATGGGTTTGGGATTATAGGGACTAAAATTAGGGTTAGGAGTTTCGGACTATAGGGCGCGGGATAAGGGTTGGGGTAGGGGGTTTGGGATTACTCGGAGTGGGGTTAGGGTTAAGGGTTTGGGACTATATGGATGGGATTAGGATTAAGAGAGTATCTGGTTTTTGACTATAGGGAGCATGATTAGGGTTAGGGGTTTGGGACTATATGGACTGGGATTAGGGTTAGGGGTTTTGGACTATCGGGGCTGGGATTAGGGTTAGGGGTTTGTGACTATAGGGACTGGATTTAGGGTTAGGTGTTTGGGACTATAGAGGCTGGGATTAGGGTTAGGGGTTTGGGACTATAGGGACCAGGATTAGGGTTAGAGTTGGGATTTAGGGACGACTGGGAGTGGTATTAGGGTTAGGGGTTTGGGAGTTTAGGGACCAGGATTAGGGTTAGAGTTGGGGGTTCGGGACTACTGGGAGTGGTATTAGGGTTAGGGTTAAGGGTTTGGGACTATAGGGACCGGGTTTAGGGTTAAGGTTGGGGGTTTGGGACTACTGGGAGAGGAATTAGGGTAAGGGTTAATGGTTTGGGGCTATAGGGATGGGATAGGGTTAGGGTTAGGGGTTTGGGACTATAGGGACCGGGTTTAGGGTTAAGGTTGGGGGTTTGGGACTACTAGGAGAGGGATTAGGATTAGGGTTAATGGTTTGGGACTATAGAGATGGGATTAGGGTTAAGGGTAGTGAGTTTGAGACTATGGGGACCAGGATTAGGGTTAGGGTTAGGGGTTTGGAACTATAGGGACCGGGATTAGGGTTAAGGGTAGCGGGTTTTGAATTATAGGGACCGGGATTAGGGTTAGGGCTTGGGACTATAGGGACCGGGATTAGGGTTAGGGGTTTGGGGCTATAAGAACTGGGATTAGGGTTAGGGGTTTGGAACTATAGGGATCTGGATAGGGGTTAGGGATGGGGGTTATGGACTGCTAAGAGGGATTAGGGTTAGGGGTTTGGGACTACAGGGAGTGGGATTAGGGTTAGGAGTTTGGGACTATAGGAACCGGGATTGGGGTTAGGGGTCTGGGACTATATGGACCGGGATTAAGGTTAAGGGTAGCAGGTTTTGATCTATAGGGACCAGGGTTAGGGGTTTGGGATTACGGTTAGGGTTGGGGGTATGGGATTACTTGGAATGGAGTTAGGGTTAAGTGTTTGGGACTATAGGGATGTGAGTAGCCTTAAGGGTATCGGATTTTGGAATATAGGTACCGTGATTAGGGATAGGGTTAGGGGTTTGGGACTATAGGGACTGGGATTAGGGTTAGGGGTTTGGGACTATAGGGATTGGGATTAAGGTTAGGGTTAGGAGTTTGGGACTATAGAGAATGGGATTAGGGTTAAGGGTTTGGGACTATAGGGACCAGGATTAGGGTTAGAGTTGGGGGTTAGGGAATACTGGGAGTTGGATTAGGGTTAGGATTTTGGGACTACAGGGAGTGGGATTAGTGTTAGGGGTTTGGGACTATAGGGACCGTGATTAAAGTTAGGTATTTGGGACTATATTGACTGGGATTAGGGTTAAGGGTTGCAGGTTTGGAACTATAGGGACTTGGATTAGGGTTTGGGTTGGGGGTTTGGGATTACTTGGAGTGGAGTTAAGGTTAAGGGTTTGGGACTATAGGGATGGGATTAGCATTAAGGGTATCGGATTTTGTAATATAGTGACCGTGATTAGGGATAGGGTTAGGGGTTTGGGACTATTGGAACTGGGATTAGGGTTAAGGGTTTGGGACTATAGGAACTGGGATTAGGGTTAGGGGTTTGCTACTATAGAGACTGGAATTAGGGTTAGGGGTTTGGGACTATAGGGACCAGGATTAGGGTTAGAGTTGGGGGTTAGGGAATACTGGGAGTGGGATTAGGGTTAATGGTAGCGGGTTTGGGACTATTAAGACCAGGATTAGGGTTAGGGGTTTGGAACTATAGGGACCGGGATGAGGGTTAGGAGTTTGGGACTATAGGGACTGGGATTGGGGTTAGGGGTTTGGGACTATAGGGAATGGGATTTGGGTTAGGTTTAGGTGTTTGTAACTACTGGGAGTGGAATTAGGGTAAGGGGATTGGGACTACTGGAAATTGGATTGGGGTTAGGGTTGGGGGTTTAAGGGTATAGGTACCGATAATAGGGTTAGGGTTAAGGGTTTGGTACGATGGAGACTGGGATTAGGGTTAGGGGTTTGGGGCTACTGGGAGTGGGATTAGGGTTAAGGTTAGGGATTTGGGGCTACTGGGAGTGGGATAAGAGTTAAGGTTAGGGGTTTGGGGCTACTGGGAGTGGGATTAGGGTTTGGGACTATAGGGACTGGGATTAGGGTTTTGGGTTTGGGAGTATAGGGATTGGGATTAGGGTAAGGGTTAGGGGTTTGGGACTATAGGGACTGGGATTAAGGTTAGGGTTGGGGGCTTGGGACTACTGGCAGTGGGATAAGGGTTATAGTTTTGGGACTATAGTGACTGGGATTAGGGTTAGGGGTTTGGGACTATAGGGACTGGGGTTAGGGTTAGGGGTTTGGGACTACTGGTAGTGGGATTAGCATTAGGATTAGGGGTTTGGGACTATACTTACTGGGGTTAGGGTTAGCGGTTTGGAACTATAGGGTCCAGGATTAAGGTTAAGGGTAGCAGGTTTGGGACTATAGGGACCGGGGTTGGGGTTTGGGACTATAGGGACTGGGATTAGGGTTATGGTTAGGGGTTTGGGACTATAGGGACCAGTATTAGGGTTAAGGGTATTGGGTTTGGGACTATAGGGACTAGGGTTGTGGTTAGAGGTTTGGGGACTATATGGACTGGGACTAGGGTTAGGGATTTGGGAGCTATAGGTACCGGGATAAGGGTTAGGGTGGGGACTACTGGGAGTGGTATTAGGGATAGGGTTAGGGGTTTGGGACTATAGGGATGGGATGAGGGTTAGGGTTTGGAACTATAGTGATTGGGATTAGGGTTGAGGTTTGAGACTATTGGGACCAGGATTAGGGTTAGGGGTTTGGGACTATAAGAACTGGGATTAGGGTTAGGGGTTCAGAACTATAGGGATCTGGATTAGGGTTAGGGATGGGGGTTATGGACTAATAAGAGTGGGAATAGGGTTAGGGGTTTGGGACTACAGGGAGTGGGATTAGGGTTAAGGGGTTTGGAACTATAGGGATCGGGATTAGGGTTAGGGGTCTGGGGCTATATGGACCAGGATTAGGGTTAAGGGTAGCAGGTTTGGGGCTATAGGGTCCGGGGTTAGGGTTAGGGGTTTGGGACAATAGGGCCCGGGATTAGGATTAGGGTTGGGGGTTTGGGATTACTTGGAATGGAGTTAGGGTTAAGGGTTTGGGACTATAGGGATGGGATTAGCATTAAGGGTATCGGGTTTTGGAACATAGGGACCGTGATTAGGGATAGGGTTAGGGGTTTGGGACTATAGGGACTGGGATTAAGGTTAGGGGTTTGGGAATATAGGGACTGGGATTAGGGTTAGGGTTAGGGGTTTGGGAATATAGAGACTGGCATTAGGGTTAGGGGTTTGTGACTATAGGGACCAGGATTAGGGTTAGAGTTGGGGGTTAGGAAATACTGGGAGTGGGATTAGGGTTAAGGGTTTGGTTCTATAGGGATGGGATTAGGGTTAATGGTAGCGGGTTTGGGACTATTATGACCAGGATTAGGATTAGGGTTAGGGGTTTGGAACTATAGGGACCGGGATTAGGGTTAGGGTAGTGGGTTTGGGACTATGGGGACTGGAATTAGGGGTAGGGTTAGGGGTCTTGGACTATAGGGACTGGGATTTGAGTTAGGGGTTTGGGACAACAGGGACTGGGATGAGGGTTAGGGGTTTGGGACTATAGGGACTGGGATAAGGGTTAGGAGTTTGGGACTATAGGGTCCGGGATTTGGGTTAGGTTTAGGGGTTTGGGACTACTGGGAGTGGGATTAGGGTTAGGGGTTTGGGACTACTGGAAATTGGATTAGGGTTAGGGTTGGGGGTTTGGGGCTATAGGTACCGATATTAGGGTTAAGGTTAAGGGTTTGGTACTATAGGGACTGGGATTAGGGTTAGGGGTTTTGGACTATAGGGACTTTGATTAGGGTAATGGTTAGTGGTTTGGGACTATAGGGACTGGGGTTAGGGTTAGGGTTTGGGACTATAGCTACCGGGATTAGGGTTAGAGTTGGGGGTTATGGACTACTAAGAGTGGGATTAGGGTTAGGGGTTTGGGGCTACTGGGAGTGGGATTAGGGTTAGGGTTAGGGGTTTGGGACTACTGGGAGTGGGATTAGTGTTTGGGGTTTGGAACTATAGTGACCAGGATTAGGGTTAGGGGTTTGGGACTATAGGGACTGGGATTAGGGGTAGGTGTTTTGGACTACTGGAAGTGGGATTAGGGTTTGGGACTATAGAGACTGGGATTAGGGTTTTGGGTTTGGGAGTATAGGGACCGGGATTAGGGTAAGGGTTAGGGGTTTGGAACTATAGGGACCGGTATTAGGGTTAGGGTTGTGGGCTTGGGACTATTGGCAGTGGGATAAGGGTTAGGTGTTTGGGACTACTGGGAGTCGGTTTAGGGTTAGGGTTAGGGGTTTGTGACTAATGGGAGAGGGATAAGGGTTAGGTGTTTGGGACTACTGGGAGTGGGATTAGATTTATGGTTTTGGGACTATAGTGAATGGGATTAGGGTTAGGGGTTTGGGACTATAGGGACTGGGGTTAGGGGTTTGGGACTACTGGCAGTGGGATTAGCATTAGGGTTAGGGGTCTGGGACTATACTTACTGGGGTTAGGGTTAGCAACTGGGGTTTGGAACTATAGGGTCCAGGATTAGGGTTAAGGGTAGCAGGTTTGGAACTATAGGGACCGCGGTTAGGGGTTTGGGACTATAGGGACTGGGATTAGGGTTATGGTTAGGGGTTTGGGACTATAGGGACCAGTATTAGGGTTAAGGGTAGTGGGTTTGGGACTAAAGGGACCAGGGTTAGGGTTAGGGGTTTGGGGACTATATGGACTAGGACTAGGGTTAGGGGTTTGGGGACTATAGGGACTGGGATAAGGGTTAGGGTTGGGACTACTGGGAGTGGTTTTAGGGTTAAGGGTTTGTTACTATAGGGATGGGATTAGGGTTTTGATTTGGAACTATAGTGATCGGGATTAGGGTTGAGGTTTGGGGTTTGGGACTATAGGGACTGGGATTAGGGTTAGGGTTAAGGGTTTGGGACTACTGGGAGTGGGATTAGGGTTAGGGGTTTGGGACTATAGAGACTGGGATTAGGGTTAGGGGTTTGGGACTATAGGGACCAGGATTAGGGTTAGAGTTGGGGGTTAGGGAATACTCAGAGTTTGATTAGGGTTAGGGTTAAGGGTTTGGTTCTATAGGGATGGGATTAGGGTTAATGGTAGCGGGTTTGGGACTATTATGTCCAGGATTAGGGTTAGGGGTTGGGAACTATAGGGACTGGGATTAGGGTAAGGGTAGTGGGTTTGGGACTATCGGGACTGGAATTAGGGGTAGGTTTAGGGGTCTGGGACTATAGGGACTGGGGTTAGAGTTAGGGGTTTGGGACTACTGGTAGTGGGATTAGCATTAGGGTTAGGGGTTTGGGACTATACTTACTGGGGTTAGGGTTAGTGGTTTGGAACTATAGGGTCCAGGATTAGGGTTAAGGGTAGCAGGTTTGGGATGATAGGGACTGGAGTTAGGGGTTTGGGACTATAAGGACTGGGATTAGGCTTATGGTTAGGGGTTTGGGACTATAGGGACCAGTATTAGGGTTAAGGGTAGTGGGTTTGGGACTATAGGGACCAGGGTTAGGGGTTTGGGGACTATATGGACTGGGACTAGGGTTAGGGGTTTGGGGACTATAGGGACTGGGATAAGGGTTAGGGTTGGGACTACTGGGAGTGGGAATAGGGTTAGGGTTAAGGGTTTGGGACTATAGGGATGGGATGAGGGTTAGGGTTTGGAACTATAGTGATCGGGATTAGGGTTGAGGGTTGGGGTTTGGGACTATAGGGACTGGGATTAGGGTTAGGGTTAAGGGTTTGGGATAACTGGGAGTGGGATTAGGGGTTTGGGACTATAGGGACTGGGATTAGAGTTAAGGTTTTGGGACTATAGGTACTGGGGTTAGGGGTTTGGAACTATAAGGTCAAGAATTAGGGTTAAGGGTAGCGGGTTTGGGACTATATGGACCAGGATTAGGGTTAAGAGTTTTGGACTATAGGGCCCGGGATTAGGTTTGGGGTAGGGGGTTTGGGATTATTTGGAGTTGAGCTGGGGTTAAGGGTTTGAGACTATAGGGATGGGATTAGGGTTAAGGGTATCGGGTTTTGGACTATAGGGAGCATGATTAGGGTTAGGGGTTTGGGACTATAGGGACTGGGATTAGGGTTAGGGTTAGGGGTTTTGGACTATAGGGACTGGGATAAGGTTAGTGGTTTGCGACTATAAGGACTGGGATGAGGGATATGGTTAGGGGTTTGGGACTATAGAGACTGGGATTAGGGTTAGGGGTTTGGGACTATAGGGACCGGGATTAGGGTTAGAGTTGGGGGTTAGGGACTACTCGGAGTGGGGTTAGGGTTAAGGGTTTGGGACTATATGGATGGGATTAGGGTTAAGTGTATCGGGTTTTGGACTATAGGAAGCATGATTAGGGTTAGGGGTTTGGGACTATAGGGACTGGTATTAGGGTTAGGGGTTTTGGGACTGGGATTATGGTTAGGGGTTTGCGACTATAGGGACTGGGATGAGGGTTAGGGGTTTGGGACTATAGAGACTGGGATTAAGGTTAGGGTTAGGGGTTTGGGACTATAGGGACCGGGATTAGGGTTAGAGTTGGGGGTTTGGGACTACTGGAAGTGATATTAGGGTTAGGGGTTTGGGAATATAGGGACTGGGATTAGGGATTTGGGACTAAAGGGACTGGGATTAGGGTTAGGGATGAGGGTTATGGACTGCTAATAGTGGGATTTGGGTTAGGGGTTTGGGACTACTGGGAGTGAGATTAGGGTTAGGGTTTTGAACTATAGTGACTGGGATTATGGTAAGGGTTAGGGGTTTGGGACTAAAGGGACTGGGATTGGGGTTTGGGACTACTGGGACTGGGATTAGGGTTAGGGGGTGGTACAAGTAGGAATGGATTTAGAGTTAGGGTTTTGGGACTCTAGGGACTGGGGTTAGGGGTTCGGAACTATAAGGACAAGGATTAGGGTTAAGGGTAGCGGGTTTGGGACTATAGGGACTGGGATTAGGGTTAGGGGTTTGTTACTATAGGGACCGGGATTAGGGTTAAGGGTAGCAGGTTTAGGACTATAGGGACTGGGGTTAGGGTTAAGGGTTTTAGACTATTGGGACTAAGATTAGGTTTAGGGGTTTGGGACTATAGGGCCTGGGATTAGGGTTAGGGTTGGGGGGTTGGGATTACTCAGAGTGGGATTAGGGTTAAGGGTTTGGGACTAAAGGGGTGAGATTTGGGTTCAGGGCATCGGGTTTTGGACTATAGGGACCATGATTAGGGTTAGGGGTTTGGGACTATAGAGACTGGGATTAGGGTTAGGGGTTTAGGACTATAGGGACCAGGATTAGGGTTAGAGTTGGGAGTTAGGGAATACTGGGAGTGGGATTAGGGTTAGGATTAGGGTTAGGGTTAGGGTTAGGGTTAAGGGTTTGGTTCTATAGGGATTTGATTAGGGTTAATGGTAGCGGGTTTGGGACTATTATGACCAGGATTAGGGTTAGGGTTAGGGGTTTGGAACTATAGGGACTGGAATTAGGGGTAGGGTTAGGGGTCTGGGACTATAGGGACTGGGATTCAGGTTAGGGGTTTGGGACTACAGGGACTGGGATGAGGGTTAGGGGTTTGGGACTATAGGGACTGGGATTAGGGTTAGTGTTAGGGGTTTGGGACTTTAGAGACTGCGATAAGGGTTAGGGGTTTGGGACTATAGGGACTGGAATTAGGAATAGAGTTGGGGGTTAGGGAATACTGGGAGTGGGATTAGGGTTAGGATTAAGGGTTTGGTTCTATAGGGATGGGATTAGGGTTAATGGTAGTGGGTTTGGGACTATTATGACCAGGATTAGGGTTAGGGGTTTGGAACTATAGTGACCGGGATGAGGGTTAGGGGTTTGGGACTATAGGGACTGGGATTCGGGTTAGGGGTTTGGGACTACAGGGAATGGGATGAGGGTTAGGGGTTTGGGACTATAGGGACTGGGATTAGGGTTTTGGGACTATAGAGACTAGGATAAGGGTTGGGGGTTTGGGACTATAGGGATCAGGATTAGGAATAGATTTGGGGGTTAGGGAATACTGGGAGTGGGATTAGGGTTAGGGTTAAGAGTTTGGTTCTATAGGGATGGAATTAGGGTTAATGGTAGCGGGTTTGGGACTATTATGACCAGGATTAGGGTTAGGGGTTTGGAACTATAGTGACCGGGATGAGGGTTAGGGGTTTGGGACTATAGGGACTGGGATTAGGGTTAGGGGTTGGGACTCTAGGGACCGGGATTTGAGTTAGGTTTAGGGGTTTGGAACTATTGGGAGTGGGATTAGGGTTAGGGGTTTGGGACTACTTTAAATTGGATTAGGATTAGGGTTGGGGGTTTGGGGCTATAGGTACCGATATTAGTGTTAGGGTTAAGGGTTTGGTACTATAGGGACTGGGATTAGGGTTAGGGGTGTTGGACTATAGGGACTTAGATTAGGGTAATGGTTTGTGGTTTGGGACTATAGGGACCGGGGTTAGGGTTTGGGACTATAGGTACTGGGATTAGGGTTAGAGTTGGGGGATATGGACTACTAAGAGTGGGATTAGGGTTAGGGGTTTGGGGCTACTGGGAGTGGGATTAGGGTTAAGGTTAGGGATTTGGGGCTACTGGGAGTAGGATAAGAGTTAAGGTTAGGGGTTTGGGGCTACTGGGAGTGGGATTATGGTTTGGGACTATAGGGACTGGGATTAGGGTTTTGGGTTTGGGAGTATAGGGATTGGGATTAGGGTAAGGGTTAGGGGTTTGGGACTATAGGGACTGGGATTAGGGTTAGGGTTGGGGGCTTGGGACTACTGGCAGTGGGATAAGGGTTATAGCTTTGGGACTATAGTGACTGGGATTAGGGTTAGGGGTTTGGGACTATAGGGACTTGGGTTAGGGTTAGGGGTTTGGGACTACTGGTAGTGGGATTAGCATTAGGATTAGGGGTTTGGGACTATACTTACTGGGGTTAGGGTTAGCGGTTTGGAACTATAGGGTCCAGGATTAAGGTTAAGGGTAGCAGGTTTGGGACTATAGGGACCGGGGTTGGGGTTTGGGACTATAGGGACTGGGATTAGGGTTATGGTTAGGGGTTTGGGACTATAGGGACCAGTATTAGGGTTAAGGGTATTGGGTTTGGGTCTATAGGGACTAGGGTTGTGGTTAGAGGTTTGGGGACTATATGGACTGGGACTAGGGTTAGGGATTTGGGAACTATAGGTACCGGGATAAGGGTTAGGGTGGGGACTACTGGGAGTGGTATTAGGGATAGGGTTAAGGGTTTGGGACTATAGGGATGGGATGAGGGTTAGGGTTTAGAACTATAGTGATTGGGATTAGGGTTGAGGTTTGAGACTATTGGGACCAGGATTAGGGTTAGGGTTAGGGGTTTGGGACTATAAGAACTGGGATTAGGGTTAGGGGTTCAGAACTATAGGGATCTGGATTAGGGTTAGGGATGGGGGTTATGGACTACTAAGAGTGGTAATAGGGTTATTGGTTTGGGACTACAGGGAGTGGGATTAGGGTTAAGGGGTTTGGGACTATAGGGATCGGGATTAGGGTTAGGGGTCTGGGACTATATGGACCAGGATTAGGGTTAAGGGTAGCAGGTTTGGGGCTATAGGGTCCGGGGTTAGGGTTAGGGGTTTGGGACAATAGGGCCCGGGATTAGGGTTAGGGTTGGGGGTTTGGGATTACTTGGAATGGAGTTAGGGTTAAGGGTTTGGGACTATAGGGATGGGATTAGCATTAAGGGTATCGGGTTTTGGAACATAGGGACCGTGATTAGGGATAGGGTTAGGGGTTTGGGACTATAGAGACTGGGATTAAGGTTAGGGGTTTGGGAATATAGGGACTGGGATTAGGGTTAGGGTTAGGGGTTTGGGAATATAGAGACTGGCATTAGGGTTAGGGGTTTGGGACTATAGGGACCAGGATTAGGGTTAGAGTTGGGGGTTAGGGAATACTGGGAGTGGGATTAGGGTTAGGGTTAAGGGTTTGGTTCTATAGGGATGGGATTAGGGTTAATGGTAGCGGGTTTGGGACTATTATGACCAGGATTAGGATTAGGGTTAGGGGTTTGGAACTATAGGGACCGGGATTAGGGTTAGGGTAGTGGGTTTGGGACTATGGGGACTGGAATTAGGGGTAGGGTTAGGGGTCTTGGACTATAGGGACTGGGATTTGAGTTAGGGGTTTGGGACTACAGGGACTGGGATGAGGGTTAGGGGTTTGGGACTATAGGGACTGGGATAAGGGTTAGGAGTTTGGGACTATAGGGTCCGGGATTTGGGTTAGGCTTAGGGGTTTGGGACTACTGGGAGTGGGATTAGGGTTAGGGGTTTGGGACTACTGGAAATTGGATTAGGGTTAGGGTTGGGGGTTTGGGGCTATAGGTACCGATATTAGGGTTAAGGTTAAGGGTTTGGTACTATAGGGACTGGGATTAGGGTTAGGGGTTTTGGACTATAGGGACTTTGATTAGGGTAATGGTTAGTGGTTTGGGACTATAGGGACTGGGGTTAGGGTTAGGGTTTGGGACTATAGGTACCGGGATTAGGGTTAGAGTTGGGGGTTATGGACTACTAAGAGTGGGATAGGGGTTTGGGGCTACTGGGAGTGAGATAAGGGTTAGGGTTAGGGGTTTGGGACTACTGGGAGTGGGATTAGTGTTTGGGGTTTGGAACTATAGTGACCAGGATTAGGGTTAGGGGTTTGGGACTATAGGGACTGGGATTAGGGGTAGGTGTTTTGGACTACTGGAAGTGGGATTAGGGTTTGGGACTATAGAGACTGGGATTAGGGTTTTGGGTTTGGAAGTATAGGGACCGGGATTAGGGTAAGGGTTAGGGGTTTGGAACTATAGGGACCGGGATTAGGGTTAGGGTTGTGGGCTTGGGACTATTGGCAGTGGGATAAGGGTTAGGTGTTTGGGACTACTGGGAGTCGGTTTAGGGTTAGGGTTAGGGGTTTGTGACTAATGGGAGAGGGATAAGGGTTAGGTGTTTGGGACTACTGGGAGTGGGATTAGATTTATGGTTTTGGGACTATAGTGAATGGGATTAGGGTTAGGGGTTTGGGACTATAGGGACTGGGGTTAGGGGTTTGGGACTACTGGTAGTGGGATTAGCATTAGGGTTAGGGGTCTGGGACTATACTTACTGGGGTTAGGGTTAGCAACTGGGGTTTGGAACTATAGGGTCCAGGATTAGGGTTAAGGGTAGCAGGTTTGGAACTATAGGGACTGCGGTTAGGGGTTTGGGACTATAGGGACTGGGATTAGGGTTATGGTTAGGGGTTTGGGACTATAGGGACCAGTATTAGGGTTAAGGGTAGTGGGTTTGGGACTAAAGGGACCAGGGTTAGGGTTAGGGGTTTGGGGACTATATGGACTAGGACTAGGGTTAGGGGTTTGGGGACTATAGGGACTGGGATAAGGGTTAGGGTTGGGACTACTGGGAGTGGTTTTAGGGTTAAGGGTTTGTTACTATAGGGATGGGATTAGGGTTTTGATTTGGAACTATAGTGATCGGGATTAGGGTTGAGGTTTGGGGTTTGGGACTATAGGGACTGGGATTAGGGTTAGAGTTAAGGGTTTGGGACTACTGGGAGTGGGATTAGGGTTAGGGGTTTGGGACTATAGAGACTTGGATTAGGGTTAGGGGTTTGGGACTATAGGGACCAGGATTAGGGTTAGAGTTGGGGGTTAGGGAATACTCAGAGTGGGATTAGGGTTAGGGTTAAGGGTTTGGTTCTATAGGGATGGGATTAGGGTTAATGGTAGCGGGTTTGGGACTATTATGTCCAGGATTAGGGTTAGGGGTTGGGAACTATAGGGACTGGGATTAGGGTAAGGGTAGTGGGTTTGGGACTATCGGGACTCGAAATAGGGGTAGGTTTAGGGGTCTGGGACTATAGTGACTGGGGTTAGGGTTAGGGGTTTGGGACTACTGGTAGTGGGATTAGCATTAGGGTTAGGGGTTTGGGACTATACTTACTGGGGTTAGGGTTAGTGGTTTGGAACTATAGGGTCCAGGATTAGGGTTAAGGGTAGCAGGTTTGGGATGATAGGGACTGGAGTTATGGATTTGGGACTATAAGGACTGGGATTAGGCTTATGGTTAGGGGTTTGGGACTATAGGGACCAGTATTAGGGTTAGGGTAGTGGGTTTGGGACTATAGGGACCAGGGTTAGGGTTAGGGGTTTGGGGACTATATGGACTGGGACTAGGGTTAGGGGTTTGGGGACTATAGGGACTGGGATAAGGGTTAGGGTTGGGACTACTGGGAGTGGGAATAGGGTTAGGGTTAAGGGTTTGGGACTATATGGATTGGGATGAGGGTTAGGGTTTGGAACTATAGTGATCGGGATTAGGGTTAAGGGTTGGGGTTTGGGACTATAGGGACTGGGATTAGGGTTAGGGTTAAGGGTTTGGGATAACTGGGAGTGGGATTAGGGGTTTGGGACTATAGGGACTGGGATTAGAGTTAGGGTTTTGGGACTATAGGTACTGGGGTTAGGGGTTTGGAACTATAAGGTCAAGAATTAGGGTTAAGGGTAGCGGGTTTGGGACTATATGGACCAGGATTAGGGTTAAGAGTTTTGGACTATAGGGCCCGGGATTAGGTTTGGGGTAGGGGGTTTGGGATTATTTGGAGTTGAGCTGGGGTTAAGGGTTTGAGACTATAGGGATGGGATTAGGGTTAAGGGTATCGGGTTTTGGACTATAGGGAGCATGATTAGGGTTAGGGGTTTGGGACTATAGGGACTGGGATTAGGGTTAGGGGTTTTGGACTATAGGGACTGGGATAAGGTTAGTGGTTTGCGACTATAAGGACTGGGATGAGGGATATGGTTAGGGGTTTGGGACTATAGAGACTGGGATTAGGGTTAGGGGTTTGGGACTATAGGGACCACGATTAGGGTTAGAGTTGGGGGTTATGGACTACTCGGAGTGGGGTTAGGGTTAAGGGTTTGGGACTATATGGATGGGATTAGGGTTAAGTGTATCGGGTTTTGGACTTTAGGAAGCATGATTAGGGTTAGGGGTTTGGGACTATAGGGACTGGTATTAGGGTTAGGGGTTTTGGGACTGGGATTATGGTTAGGGGTTTGCGACTATAGGGACTGGGATGAGGGTTAGGGGTTTGGGACTATAGAGACTGGGATTAAGGTTAGGGGTTTGGGACTATAGGGACCGGGATTAGGGTTAGAGTTGGGGGTTTGGGACTACTGGAAGTGATATTAGGGTTAGGGGTTTGGGAATATAGGGACTGGGATTAGGGATTTGGGACTAAAGGGACTGGGATTAGGGTTAGGGATGAGGGTTATGGACTGCTAATAGTGGGATTTGGGTTAGGGGTTTGGGACTACTGGGAGTGAGATTAGGGTTAGGGTTTTGAACTATAGTGACTGGGATTATGGTAAGGGTTAGGGGTTTGGGACTAAAGGGACTGGGATTGGGGTTTGAGACTACTGGGACTGGGATTAGGGTTAGGGGGTGGTACAAGTAGGAATGGATTTAGAGTTAGGGTTTTGGGACTCTAGGGACTGGGGTTAGGGGTTCGGAACTATAAGGACAAGGATTAGGGTTAAGGGTAGCGGGTTTGGGACTATAGGGACTGGGATTAGGGTTAGGGGTTTGTTACTATAGGGACCGGGATTAGGGTTAAGGGTAGCAGGTTTAGGACTATAGGGACTGGGGTTAGGGTTAAGGGTTTTAGACTATTGGGACTAAGATTAGGTTTAGGGGTTTGGGACTATAGGGCCTGGGATTAGGGTTAGGGTTGGGGGGTTGGGATTACTCGGAGTGGGATTAGGGTTAAGGGTTTGGGACTAAAGGGGTGAGATTTGGGTTCAGGGCATCTGGTTTTGGACTATAGGGACCATGATTAGGGTTAGGGGTTTGGGACTATAGAGACTGGGATTAGGGTTAGGGGTTTAGGACTATAGGGACCAGGATTAGGGTTAGAGTTGGGAGTTAGGGAATACAGGGAGTGGGATTAGGGTTAGGGTTAGGGTTAAGGGTTTGGTTCTATAGGGATTTGATTAGGGTTAATGGTAGCGGGTTTGGGACTATTATGACCAGGATTAGGGTTAGGGTTAGGGGTTTGGAACTATAGGGACTGGGATTAGGGTTAGGGTAGTGGGTTTGGGACTATAGGGACTGGAATTAGGGTAGGGTTAGGGGTCTGGGACTATAGGGACTGGGATTCGGGTTAGGGGTTTGGGACTACAGGGACTGGGATGAGGGTTAGGGGTTTGGGACTATAGGGACTGGGATTAGGGTTAGTGTTAGGGGTTTGGGACTATAGAGACTGCGATAAGGGTTAGAGGTTTGGGACTATAGGGACTGGAATTAGGAATAGAGTTGGGGGTTAGGGAATACAGGGAGTGGGATTAGGGTTGTGGTTAAGGGTTTGGTTCTATAGGGATGGGATTAGGGTTAATGGTAGCGGGTTTGGGACTATTATGACCAGGATTAGGGTTAGGGGTTTGGAACTATAGTGACCGGGATGAGGGTTAGGGGTTTGGGACTATAGGGACTGGGATTCGGGTTAGGGGTTTGGGACTACAGGGACTGGGATGAGGGTTAGGGGTTTGGGACTATAGGGACTGGGATTAGGGTTAGGGGTTTGGGACTATAGAGACTAGGATAAGGGTTGGGGGTTTGGGACTATAGGGACCAGGATTAGGAATAGATTTGGGGGTTAGGGAATACTGGGAGTGGGATTAGGGTTAGGGTTAAGAGTTTGGTTCTATAGGGATGTGATTAGGGTTAATGGTAGCGGGTTTGGGACTATTATGACCAGGATTAGGGTTAGGGGTTTGGAACTATAGTGACCGGGATGAGGGTTAGGGGTTTGGGACTATAGGGACTGGGATTAGGGTTAGGGGTTGGGACTCTTGGGACCGGGATTTGAGTTAGGTTTAGGGGTTTGGAACTATTGGGAGTGGGATTAGGGTTAGGGGTTTGGGACTACTTTAAATTGGATTAGGATTAGGGTTGGGGGTTTGGGGCTATAGGTACCGATATTAGTGTTAGGGTTAAGGGTTTGGTACTATAGGGACTGGGATTAGGGTTAGGGGTTTTGGACTATAGGGACTTAGATTAGGGTAATGGTTTGTGGTTTGGGACTATAGGGACCGGGGTTAGGGTTTGGGACTATAGGTACCGGGATTAGGGTTAGAGTTGGGGGATATGGACTACTAAGAGTGGGATTAGGGTTAGGGGCTACTGGGAGTGGGATTAAGGTTAAGGTTAGAGATTTGGGGCTACTGGGAGTGGGATAAGAGTTAAGGTTAGGGGTTTGGGGCTACTGGGAGTGGAATTAGGGTTTGGGACTATAGGGACTGGGATTAGGGTTTTGGGTTTGGGAGTATAGGGATTGGGATTAGGGTAAGGGTTAGGGGTTTGGGACTATAGGGACTGGGATTAGGGTTAGAGTTGGGGGCTTGGGACTACTGGCAGTTGGATAAGGGTTATAGTTTTGGGACTATAGTGACTGGGATTAGGGTTAGGGGTTTGGGACTATAGGGACTGGGGTTAGGGTTAGGGGTTTGGGACTACTGGTAGTGGGATTAGCATTAGGATTAGGGGTTTGGGACTATACTTACTGGGGTTAGGGTTAGCGGTTTGGAACTATAGGGTCCAGGATTAAGGTTAAGGGTAGCAGGTTTGGGACTATAGGGACCGGGGTTGGGGTTTGGGACTATAGGGACTGGGATTAGGGTTATGGTTAGGGGTTTGGGACTATAGGGACCAGTATTAGGGTTAAGGGTATTGGGTTTGGGACTAAAGGGACTAGGGTTGTGGTTAGAGGTTTGGGGACTATATGGACTGGGACTAGGGTTAGGGATTTGGGAACTATAGGTACCGGGCTAAGGGATAGGGTGGGGACTACTGGGAGTGGTATTAGGGATAGGGTTAAGGGTTTGGGACTATAGGGATGGGATGAGGGTTAGGGTTTGGAACTATAGTGATTGGGATTAGGGTTGAGGTTTGAGACTATTGGGACCAGGATTAGGGTTAGGGTTAGGGGTTTGGGACTATAAGAACTGGGATTAGGGTTAGGGGTTCAGAACTATAGGGATCTGGATTAGGGTTAGGGATGGGGGTTATGGACTACTAAGAGTGGGAATAGGGTTAGGGGTTTGGGACTACAGGGAGTGGGATTAGGGTTAAGGGGTTTGGGTCTATAGGAATCGGGATTAGGGTTAGTGGTCTGGGACTATATGGACCAGGATTAGGGTTAAGGGTAGCAGGTTTGGGGCTATAGGGTCCGGGGTTAGGGTTAGGGGTTTGGGATTACTTGGAATGGAGTTAGGGTTAAGGGTTTGGGACTATAGGGATGGGATTAGCATTAAGGGTATCGGGTTTTGGAACATAGGGACCATGATTAAGGATAGGGTTAGGGGTTTGGGACTATAGGGACTGGGATTAAGGTTAGGGGTTTGGGAATATAGGGACTGGGATTAGGGTTAGGGTTAGGGGTTTGGGAATATAGAGACTGGCATTAGGGTTAGGGGTTTGGGACTATAGGGACCAGGATTAGGGTTAGAGTTGGGGGTTAGGGAATACTGGGAGTGGGATTAGGGTTAGGGTTAAGGGTTTGGTTCTATAGGGATGGGATTAGGGTTAATGGTAGCGGGTTTGGGACTATTATGACCAGGATTAGGATTAGGGTTAGGGGTTTGGAACTATAGGGACCGGGATTAGGGTTAGGGTAGTGGGTTTGGGACTATGGGGACTGGAATTAGGGGTAGGGTTAGGGATCTTGGATTATAGGGACTGGGATTTGAGTTAGGGGTTAGGGACTACAGGGACTGTGATGAGGGTTAGGGGTTTGGGACTATAGGGACTGGGATAAGGGTTAGGGGTCTTGGACTATAGGGACTGGGATTGGGGTTAGGGGTTTGGGACTAAAGGGACTGGGATGAGGGTTAGGGGTTTGGGACTATAGGGACTGGGATAAGGGTTAGGCTTTGGAACTATAGTGATCAGGATTGGGGTTGAGGTTTGGTGCTTGGGACTATAGGGACTGGGATTAGGGTGAGGGTTAGGGGTTTGGGATAACTGGGGTTGGGATTAGAGTTAGGGGTTTGGGACTATAGGGACTGGGATTAGAGTTAGGGTTTTGGGACTATAGGGACTGGTGTTAGGGGTTTGGGACTATAAGGACAAGAATTAGGGTTAAGGGTAGCAGGTTTGGGACTATATGGACCAGGATAAGGGTAAAGGGTAGTAGGTTTGGGACTATAGGGACCGGGGTTATGCGTTTGGGACTATAGGAACTAAGATTAAGGTTAGGAGTTTTGAACTATAGGGCCCGGAATTAGGTTTGGGGTAGGGGGTTTGGGATTACTCAGAGTGGGGCTGGGGTTAAGGGTTTGGGACTATATGGATGGGATTAGGGTTAAGGGTATCAGGTTTTGGACTATAGGGAGCATGATTAGGGTAAGGGGTTTGGGACTATAGGGACTGGGATTAGGGTTAGGGTTTGGGGTTTTGGACTATAGGGACTGGGATTAGGGTTAGGGGTTTGTGACTATAGGGACTGGGATGAGGGATAGGGTTAGGGGTTTGGGACTATAGAGACTGGGATTAGGGTTAGGGTTAGGGGTTTGGGACTATAGGGACCGGGATTAGGGTTAAAGTTGGGGGTTAGGGACTACTCGGAGTGGGATTAGGGTTAAGGGTTTGGGACTATATGGATGGGATTAGGGTTAAGGGTATCGGGTTTTGGACTAAAGGGAGCATGATTAGGGTTAGGGGTTTGGGAATATAGGGACTGGGATTAGGGTTAGGGGTTTGCAACTATAGAGACCGGGATTAGGGTTAGAGTTGGGGGTTTGGGACTACTGGGAGTGGTATTAAAGTTAGAGGTTTGGGAATATAGGGACTGGGATTAGGGATTTGGGACTATAGGGACCGGGATTAGGGTTAGGGATGAGGGTTATGGACTGCTAATAGTTCAATTTGGGTTAGGGGTTTGGGACTACAGGGAGTGGCATTATGGATAGGGGTTTGGGACTACTGGGAGTGAGATTAGGATTATGGTTTTGAACTATAGTGACTGGGATTATGGTTAGGGGTTTGGGACTAAAGGGACTGGGATTAGGGTTAGGGGTTGGGACTACTAGGAGTGGGATTATGGTTAGGGGGTGGTACAAGTAGGAATGGATTTAGAGTTAGGGTTTTGGGACTATAGGGACTGGGGTTAGGGTTAGGGGTTTGGAACTATAAGGACATGGATTAGGGTAAAGGGTAGCGGGTTTGGTACTATAGGGACTGGGATTAGGGTTAGGGGTTTGTTACTACAGGGACCGGGATTAGGGTTAAGGGCAGCAGGTTTAAGACTATATGGACTGGGGTTAGGGTTAAGGGTTTTTGACTATTGGTACTAAGATTAGGTTTAGGGGTTTGGGACTATAGGGCCTGGGATTAGGGTTAGGGTTGGGGGTTTGGGATTACTCAGAGCGGGATTAGGGTTAAGGGTTTGGGACTAAAGGGATGAGATTAGGGTTAAGGGTATCGGGTTTTGGACTATAGGGACCATGATTAGGGTTAGGGTTAGGGGTTTGGGACTATAGGGACTCGGATTTGGGTTAGGGCTAGAGGTTTGGGACTATAGGGGTTAGGGTTAGAGGTTTGGGACTATAGGTGTTAGGGTTAGGGGTTTGAGACTATAGAGACTGCGATAAGGGTTAGGGGTTTGGGACTATAGGGACTGGAATTAGGAATAGAGTTGGGGGTTAGGGAATACTGGGAGTGGGATTAGGGTTAGGGTTAAGGGTTTGGTTCTATAGGGATGGGATTAGGGTTAATGGTAGCGGGTTTGGGACTATTATGACCAGGATTAGGGTTAGGGGTTTGGAACTATAGTGACCGGGATGAGGGTTAGGGGTTTGGGACTATAGGGACTGGGATTCGGGTTAGGGTAGTGGGTTTGGGACTATGGGGACTGGAATTAGGGGTAGGGTTAGGGGTCTTGGACTATAGGGACTGGGATTTGAGTTAGGGGTTTGGGACTACAGGGACTGGGATGAGGGTTAGGGGTTTGGGACTATAGGGACTGGGATAAGGGTTAGGAGTTTGGGACTATAGGGTCCGGGATTTGGGTTAGGTTTAGGGGTTTGGGACTACTGGGAGTGGGATAAGGGTTAGGGGTTTGGGACTACTGGAAATTGGATTAGGGTTAGGGTTGGGGGTTTGGGGCTATAGGTACCGATATTAGGGTTGAGGTTAAGGGTTTGGTACTATAGGGACTGGGATTAGGGTTAGGGGTTTTGGACTATAGGGACTTTGATTAGGGTAATGGTTAGTGGTTTGGGACTATAGGGACTGGGGTTAGGGTTAGGGTTTGGGACTATAGCTACCGGGATTAGGGTTAGAGTTGGGGGTTATGGACTACTAAGAGTGGGATTAGGGTTAGGGGTTTGGGGCTACTGGGAGTGAGATTAGGGTTAGGGTTAGGGGTTTGGGACTACTGGGAGTGGGATTAGTGTTTGGGGTTTGGAACTATAGTGACCAGGATTAGGGTTAGGGGTTTGGGACTATAGGGACTGGGATTAGGGGTAGGTGTTTTGGACTACTGGAAGTGGGATTAGAGTTTGGGACTATAGAGACTGGGATTAGGGTTTTGGGTTTGGGAGTATAGGGACTGGGATTAGGGTAAGGGTTAGGGGTTTGGAACTATAGGGACCGGGATTAGGGTTAGGGTTGTGGGCTTGGGACTATTGGCAGTGGGATAAGGGTTAGGTGTTTGGGACTACTGGGAGTCGGTTTAGGGTTAGGGTTAGGGGTTTGTGACTAATGGGAGAGGGATAAGGGTTAGGTGTTTGGGACTACTGGGAGTGGGATTAGATTTATGGTTTTGGGACTATAGTGAATGGGATTAGGGTTAGGGGTTTGGGACTATAGGGACTGGGGTTAGGGTTAGGGGTTTGGGACTACTGGTAGTGGGATTAGCATTAGGGTTAGGGGTCTGGGACTATACTTACTGGGGTTAGGGTTAGCAACTGGGGTTTGGAACTATAGGGTCCAGGATTAGGGTTAAGGGTAGCAGGTTTGGGACTATAGGGACCGCGGTTAGGGGTTTGGGACTATAGGGACTGGGATTAGGGTTATGGTTAGGGGTTTTTGACTATAGGGACCAGTATTAGGGTTAAGGGTAGTGGGTTTGGGACTAAAGGGACCAGGGTTAGGGTTAGGGGTTTTGGGACTATATGGACTAGGACTAAGGTTAGGGTTTTGGGGACTATAGGGACTGGGATAAGGGTTAGGGTTGGGACTACTGGGAGTGGTTTTAGGGTTAAGGGTTTGTTACTATAGGGATGGGATTAGGGTTTTGATTTGGAACTATAGTGATCGGGATTAGGGTTGAGGTTTGGGGTTTGGGACTATAGGGACTGGGATTAGGGTTAGGGTTAAGGGTTTGGGACTACTGGGAGTGGGATTAGGGTTAGGGGTTTGGGACTATAGAGACTGGGATTAGGGTTAGGGGTTTGGGACTATAGGGACCAGGATTAGGGTTAGAGTTGGGGGTTAGGGAATACTCAGAGTGGGATTAGGGTTAGGGTTAAGGGTTTGGTTCTATAGGGATGGGATTAGGGTTAATGGTAGCGGGTTTGGGACTATTATATCCAGGATTAGGGTTAGGGGTTGGGAACTATAGGGACTGGGATTAGGGTAAGGGTAGTGGGTTTGGGACTATCGGGACTGGAATTAGGGGTAGGTTTAGGGGTCTGGGACTATAGGGACTGGGGTTAGGGTTAGGGGTTTGGGACTACTGGTAGTGGGATTAGCATTAGGGTTAGGGGTTTGGGACTATACTTACTGGGGTTAGGGTTAGTGGTTTGGAACTATAGGGTCCAGGATTAGGGTTAAGGGTAGCAGGTTTGGGATGATAGGGACTGGAGTTAGGGGTTTGGGACTATAAGGACTGGGATTAGGCTTATGGTTAGGGGTTTGGGACTATAGGGACCAGTATTAGGGTTAAGGGTAGTGGGTTTGGGACTATAGGGACCAGGGTTAGGGTTAGGGGTTTGGGGACTATATGGACTGGGACTAGGGTTAGGGGTTTGGGGACTATAGGGACTGGGATAAGGGTTAGGGTTGGGACTACTGGGAGTGGGAATAGGGTTAGGGTTAAGGGTTTGGGACTATAGGGATGGGATGAGGGTTAGGGTTTGGAACTATAGTGATCGGGATTAGGGTTGAGGGTTGGGGTTTGGGACTATAGGGACTGGGATTAGGGTTAGGGTTAAGGGTTTGGGATAAATGGGAGTGGGATTAGGGGTTTGGGACTATAGGGACTGGGATTAGAGTTAGGGTTTTGGGACTATAGGTACTGGGGTTAGGGGTTTGGAACTATAAGGTCAAGAATTAGGGTTAAGGGTAGCGGGTTTGGGACTATATGGACCAGGATTAGGGTTAAGAGTTTTGGACTATAGGGCCCGGGATTAGGTTTGGGGTAGGGGGTTTGGGATTATTTGGAGTTGAGCTGGGGTTAAGGGTTTGAGACTATAGGGATGGGATTAGGGTTAAGGGTATCGGGTTTTGGGCTATAGGGAGCATGATTAGGGTTAGGGGTTTGGGACTATAGGGACTGGGATTAGGGTTAGGGGTTTTGGACTATAGGGACTGGGATAAGGTTAGTGATTTGCGACTATAAGGACTGGGATGAGGGATATGGTTAGGGGTTTGGGACTATAGAGACTGGGATTAGGGTTAGGGGTTTGGGACTATAGGGACCGGGATTAGGGTTAGAGTTGGGGGTTAGGGACTACTCGGAGTGGGGTTAGGGTTAAGGGTTTGGGACTATATGGATGGGATTAGGGTTAAGTGTATCGGGTTTTGGACTATAGGAAGCATGATTAGGGTTAGGGGTTTGGGACTATAGGGACTGGTATTAGGGTTAGGGGTTTTGGGACTGGGATTATGGTTAGGGGTTTGCGACTATAGGGACTGGGATGAGGGTTAGGGGTTTGGGACTATAGAGACTGGGATTAAGGTTAGGGTTAGGGGTTTGGGACTATAGGGACCGGGATTAGGGTTAGAGTTGGGGGTTTGGGACTACTGGAAGTGATATTAGGGTTAGGGGTTTGGGAATATAGGGACTGGGATTAGGGATTTGGGACTAAAGGGACTGGGATTAGGGTTAGGGATGAGGGTTATGGACTGCTAATAGTGGGATTTGGGTTAGGGGTTTGGGACTACTGGGAGTGAGATTAGGTTTAGGGTTTTGAACTATAGTGACTGGGATTATGGTAAGGGTTAGGGGTTTGGGACTAAAGGGACTGGGATTGGGGTTTGGGACTACTGGGACTGGGATTAGGGTTAGGGGGTGGTACAAGTAGGAATGGATTTAGAGTTAGGGTTTTGGGACTCTAGGGACTGGGGTTAGGGGTTCGGAACTATAAGGACAAGGATTAGGGTTAAGGGTAGCGGGTTTGGGACTATAGGGACTGGGATTAGGGTTAGGGGTTTGTTACTATAGGGACAGGGATTAGGGTTAAGGGTAGCAGGTTTAGGACTATAGGGACTGGGGTTAGGGTTAAGGGTTTTAGACTATTGGGACTAAGATTAGGTTTAGGGGTTTGGGACTATAGGGCCTGGGATTAGGGTTAGGGTTGGGGGTTGGGATTACTCGGAGTGGGATTAGGGTTAAGGGTTTGGGACTAAAGGGGTGAGATTTGGGTTTAGGGCATCGGGTTTTGGACTATAGGGACCATGATTAGGGTTAGGGGTTTGGGACTATAGGGACTGGGATTAGGGTTAGAGTTAGAGGTTTGGGACTATAGGGGTTAGGGTTAGAGGTTTGGGACTATAGGGGTTAGGGTTAGGGGTTTGAGACTATAGAGACTGGGATTAGGGTTAGGGGTTTGGGAGTATAGGGACCAGGATTAGGGTTAGAGTTGGGGGTTAGGGACTACTGGGAGTGGTATTAGGGTTAGTGTTAAGGGTTTGGGACTATAGGGACCGGGTTTAGGGTTAAGGTTGGGGGTTTGGGGGGGTGCTTATACAGCAGGTACCGTGGGCCAAGAAACAATCAAACGCGAAGAGCGAGCAAATTAGAGAAGAGGTATCAAAAATGTAGAGGCAGTATGTTGAGGACCCAAACCCAGAAAATCAGGCACTATGTTTAAAAAAGCAACAGGAGTACAGGATGGACACAATTAGAAAGGCCGAGAATAAGAGACTGTTCCAGAAGCAGAAGTGCTTTGGAGACGGGGAAAGAGTGGGTCGAACGTTGGCACTGTTGGTCAACACCAACTCTTCCTCCTCATCATTGCCTATGATTAGGACTCCTAATGGAGAAAATTTATTTGATCCTCAGAAAGTTAAGGAAGCATTTTTTAATTATTATAAGGATTTATATGAGTCACAGGGTAGGCTAGAACAAAAGATAGGGGAAAGCTTCCTGGAGAATGCTCATCTGCCGACTCTCCCCGATACAGATAGGGCTGGTCTGGAATCCCCTATAACCCTTGAAGAATTAAAGCAAGCAGTAGCAGATATGCCTAATCAAAAACCTCCAGGCCCTGATGGATTGCCTTTGGAAGTCTATAAACACTTCGGGGCGGTACTGCTCCCATTTCTCTTGAAAACATTGAATTGGGCAATTATAGAAGGAAGGCTGCCCTCCTCGATGTTAGAGGCCAATATAATATTGATACCGAAAGATGGGAAAGACCACCTTGACGTATCTTCATACAGGCCAATTTCACTGCTCTTCTCTGACATCAAAATTCTGGCAAAAATAATGGCAACTAGGCTACATAAATGTATCTCGGGCTTGGTGCATCCGGACCTAATAGGTCTGTTAGCGTAAACATTAGACGGACGTACCTGTGTCTTCAATCTCTGGCAGGGGGAAACGCCTCTAGGGCGATATTATCCTTGGATATTGCCAAGGTGTTCGACAGTATGGAATGGGACTACCTTTGGTGGGTACTGGAGAGATTTGGGTTCGGCCCCATGTTTATAAGATGGGTGAAGATTCTATACTCCCACCCAAGAGCTAGATTAGAGATAAACAACAAATTTTCTGAATGGATGCCTCTTGAGAGAGGGACAAGACAGGGGTGCCCATTGTCACACCTGTTGTTTGCCCTGGCTATGGAGCCGCTAGCGGAAGTAGTTAGAACAGCGACCGGAGTGCAGTGATTTAAGAGAAGTAACGGGGAAGATAAGATAGTGCTATTTGCAGATGACGTGCTATTAATCTTGGGCGACACAGGGTCATCACTAGAAAAAGCGATTCAGCTGGTGGAAAGGTTTGGGAACTTATCGGAACTTGTAGTGAATTGGGGCAAGTCCACGCTAATACCAATAGATTCAACTGTTAACGCCCCGATTGGTTGTATGCCTCGGCTAAAGGTGACAGAGAAAATTAGGTATTTGGGAATAATGGTATCTGGTGATCCCTACCAATACATCGAAGATAACCTAGCCCCTCTGCTAGAAAAATTTAAAAGAAAAAGTGACATCTGGGGAAAACTCCCCTTATCTATGGCAGGTAGAACCAACCTAGTCAAGATGATATGGTTGCCACAACTTTTGTACGTACTCCATAACTCCCCAGCCTGGATTGGGAAGAAATGTTTTTTAAAAATAAATACCTTGTTTAGAGAACTAATCTGGAGGAAAGGGCAGGCAAGGATCAGCTTGCAGACACTACAGCATCCTACCAGGGAGGGGGGACTGGCAGTGCCCCAACCATATAATTACTTCCTGGCTGCCCAGTTGCAGCATATAGGGGGATTTGAGACCCAGGGTTGGAGAGATACTAGTGGGGAAATTATGCTACAGAATAGCTCGCACAAGTCTCTGATAGAGGCATTGGAGGACGGGTCACTGCAGGACGGGCCTCCAACAAGTAGATTAGTAAACAAAGTTTGGCAGTCGACTAAACGGATTATGGATTATTGAGGGTTCACTGAATTCTCACCAATATGGCAAAATACATTTTTGCATGAGCTGATGACCTTGGAAAAAAATAGGATTTGGGAACTTTATGGAATTAGTAGGCTAGCTCAGTTATATGGAGATAATAAAACGCTAAAATCTTTTACTGAGCTTAGGACTGAATATGGAATCCCAAAAAAACATTCTATTACTACCTACAGGTTAGGCATGCCTTGGATAGCCAATTCAAGAATTGCCCGCCCGTGTGGTGCAAGGTTTCTCTCCTTGAAAGTATTGTTAGAACAAACAGCACCAAGGGTCTGATAGCAAAGGCATATGGGCAACTGGTTGAAAAGCTACTTGCCCCACAGTCGTCTATGGGAGTCAGAGCAAGATGGGAGGCAGACGTGGGGGAGATTGCGGATCACCAGTGGAAGAAGATTTTGGAGTGTTGCCCCTTGGTGTCTGTCTCTCTATCACAGCAGGCCTCGCACCTCCTCCTGCTACATAGAGCCTATTATACCCCAAAAAGACTACATAAATTTGGTAATAAGCTAGATGATAAATGCCCTAGGTGCCTGGACACAGGAGATCTTCTTCATATCATGTGGAGATGCCCAAAACTAGCAAGGTAATGGAGAGAGATAATAAAGACCATAGAAATTAGGTGAAAAATCAAATTAGCTTTGGAGGCCAGGGTATGTATTCTTGGCCTGATAAGCGAGAATATAGGGTGTACTAGTATCAATATTGCTGTGCGGAGGTGCCTCTATCAGGCAAGGAAGTTGATAGCCCAGTCCTGGCTTTCTGCTATACCCCCAACTCCGGAAGACTGGATTGAAGTGGTGAACAAGTTGGTATGGATAGAAAAAACAACATATATTAGAAGGGGAAGCTATGGTAAATTCGTAAAGATATGGAGCCCATGGTTAGACTGGTTGGGTGTTTCCCCTTGAAAGTTGGAGGAAATTAGACGATAAACCATACAGATGTGAACGTGGGAACATAGAGGAATGGGGGTGGGTGGAAATAGATCAGGGAAAATACTAGTTAGATTGAAAATACTCTCGGTCACTTCTATTATTTGGGGCAGGAGGGGGAGGGTAATGTTGGGTGGGTTAAGGGTGGGTTAAGGGTGGGAGGAGGGTGGGTAGATGCAGTATAGGGGTAGGGAGGGTTGGGGAACTGAGGGGGAAAAAAAGGTGAAAAAGTAATGTAATTGGGATTTATATTTAGCCACGGCGGTGCTTACCAGTTAATAATTTAAATAATGTATGTAAAATTGTCTGTATTGGTATGTGTGTTTTGTACTAAAATTGGTTAAGAAGAAGTATAAAACTAGAAGAGGAAAAACATATACCACAATGATGTGAATTGGTGAAGGCGACAGTTAATGAACGTTAATCTGATTCTGCCCTCTAGTGGTGTTCGCTGATGTGGTAAAAAAAAGGTTGGGGGTTTGGGACTACTGGGAGAGGGATTAGGGTTAGGGTTAATGGTTTGGGACTATACAGATGGGATAGGGTTAGGGTTAGGGGTTTGGGACTAAAGGTAGCAGGATTAGGGTTAAGGTTGGGGCTTTGGGACTACTGGGAGAGGGATTAAGGTTAGGGTTAATGGTTTGGGACTATAGAGATGGGATTAGGGTTAAGGGTAGCGGGTTTGAGACTATGGGGACCAGGATTAGGGTTAGGGTTAGGGGTTTAGAACTATAGGGACCGGGATTAGGGTTAAGGGTAGCGGGTTTTGTATTATAGGGACTGGGATTAGGTTTAGGGCTTGGGACTATAGAGACCAGGATTAGGGTTAGGGGTTTGGGACTATAAGAACTGGGATTAGGGTTAGGGGTTTGGAACTATAGGGATCTGGATTAGGGTTAGGGATGGGGGTTATGGACTACTAAGAGTGGGATTATTGTTAGGGGTTTTGGACTACAGGGAGTGGGATTAGGGTTAGGGGTTTGGGACTATAGGGACCGGGATTAAAGTTAGGAGTCTGGGACTATATGGACCTGGATTCAGGTTAAGGGTAGCAGGTTTGTTACTATAGGGACCGGGGTTATGGTTAGGGGTTTGGGACTATAGGGCCTGAGATTAGGGCTAGGGTTGGGGATGATGGATTACTTGGAGTGGAGTTAGGGTTAAGGGTTTGGGACTATAGGGATGGGATTAGCGTTAAGGGTATCAGGTTTTGGAATATAGGGACCATGATTAGGGATAGGGTTAGGGGTTTGGGAATATAGGGACTGGGATTAGGGTTAGGGGTTTGGGACTATATGGACTGGGATTAGGGTTAGGGTTAGGGGTTTGGGACTATAGAGACTGGGATTAGGGTTAGGGGTTTGGGATTATAGGGACCAGGATTAGGGTTAGAGTTGGGGGTTAGGGAATACTGGGATTAGGGTTAGGGTTAAGGGTTTAGTTCTATAGGGATTTGATTAGGGTTAATGGTAGCGGGTTTGGGACTATTATGACCAGGATTAGGGTTAGGGTTAGGAGTTTGGAACTATAGGGACTGGGGTTAGGTTAGTGGGTTTGGGACTATAGGGACTGGAATTAGGGGTAGGGTTAGGGGTCTTGGACTATAGGGACTGGGATTTGGGTTGGGTTTAGGGGTTTGGGACTACTGGGAGTGGGATTAGGGTTAGGGGTTTGGGACTACTGGAAATTGGATTAGGGTTAGGGTTGGGGGTTTGGGGCTATAGGTACCGATATTAGGGTTAAGGTTAAGGGTTTGGTACTATAGGGACTGGGATTAGGGTTAGGGGTTTTGGACTATAGGGTCTTTGATTAGGGTAATGGTTAGTGGTTTGGGACTATAGGGACCGGGGTTAGGGTTTGGGACTATAGGTACCGGGATTAGGGTTAGAGTTGGGGGTTATGGACTACTAAGAGTGGGGTTAGGGTTAGGGGTTTGGGGCTACTGAGAGTGGGATTAGGGTTAGGGTTAGGGGTTTGGGACTACTGGGAGTGGGATTAGTGTTTGGGACTATAGTGAATGGGATTAGGGTTAGGGGTTTTGGACTATAGGGACTGGGGTTAGGGTTAGGGGTTTGGGACAACTGGTAGTGGGATTAGCATTAGGGTTAGGGATCTGGGACTATACTTACTGGGGTTAGGGTTAGCAACTGGGGTTTGGAACTATAGGGTCCAGGATTAGGGTTAAGGGTAGCAGGTTTGGGATTATAGGGACCGGGGTTAGGGGTTTGGGACTATAGGGACTGGGATTAGGGTTATGGTTAGGGGTTTGGGACTATAGGGACCAGTATTAGGGTTAAAGGTAGTGGGTTTGGGACTAAAGGGACCAGGGTTAGGGTTAGGGGTTTTGGGACTATATGGACTAGGACTAGGGTTAGGGGTTTGGGGACTATAGGGACTGGGATAAGGGTTAGGGTTGGGACTACTGGGAGTGGGGTTAGGGTTAAGGGTTTGGGACTATAGGGATGGGATTAGGGTTAGGATTTGGAACTATAGTGATCGGGATTAGGGTTGAGGTTTGGGGTTTGGGACTATAGGGACTGGGATTAGGGTTAGGGTTAAGGGTTTGGGACTACTGGGAGTGGGATTAGAGTTGGGGGTTTGGGACTATAGAGACTGGGATTAGGGTTAGGGGTTTGGGACTATAGGGACCAGGATTAGGGTTAGAGTTGGGGGTTAGGGAATACTCAGAGTGGGATTAGGGTTAGGGTTAAGGGTTTGGTTCTATAGGGATGGGATTAGGGTTAATGGTAGCGGGTTTGGGACTATTATGTCCAGGATTAGGGTTAGGGGTTGGGAACTATAGGGACTGGGATTAGGGTTAGGGTAGTGGGTTTGGGACTATAGGGACTGGAATTAGGGGTAGGGTTAGGGGTCTGGGACTATAGGGACTGGGGTTAGGGTTAGGGGTTTGGGACTACTGGTAGTGGGATTAGCATTAGGGTTAGGGGTTTGGGACTATACTTACTGGGGTTAGGGTTAGCGGTTTGGAACTATTAGGGTTAGGGGTTTGGGACTATACTTACTGGGATTAGGGTTAGGGGTTTGGGACTACTGGAAATTGGATTAGGGTTAGGGTTGGGGGTTTGGGGCTATAGGTACCGATATTAGGGTTAAGGTTAAGGGTTTGGTACTATAGGGACTGGGATTAGGGTTAGGGGTTTTGGACTATAGGGACTTTGATTAGGGTAATGGTTAGTGGTTTGGGACTATAGGGACCGTGGTTAGGGTTAGGGTTTGGGACTATAGGTACCGGGATTAGGGTTAGAGTTGGGGGTTATGGACTACTAAGAGTGGGATTAGGGTTAGGGGTTTGGGGCTACTGGGAGTGGGATTAGGGTTAGGGTTAGGGGTTTGGGACTACTGGGAGTGGGATTAGTGTTTGGGGTTTGGAACTATAGTGACCAGGATTAGGGTTAGGGGTTTGGGACTATAGGGACTGGGATTAGGGGTAGGTGTTTTTGACTACTGGAAGTGGGATTAGGGTTTGGGACTATAGAGACTGGGATTAGGGTTTTGGGTTTGGGAGTATAGGGACCGGGATTAGGGTAAGGGTTAGGGGTTTGGAACTATAGGGACAGGGATTAGGGTTAGGGTTGTGGGCTTGGGACTATTGGCAGTGGGATAAGGGTTAGGTGTTTGGGACTTTTGGGAGTCGGTTTAGGGTTAGGGTTAGGGGTTTGTGACTAATGGGAGAGGGATAAGGGTTAGGTGTTTGGGACAACTGGGAGTGGGATTAGATTTATGGTTTTGGGACTATAGTGAATGGGATTAGGGTTAGGGGTTTGAGACTATAGGGACTGGGGTTAGGGTTAGGGGTTTGGGACAACTGGTAGTGATATTAGCATTAGGGTTAGGGATCTGGGACTATACTTACTGGGGTTAGGGTTAGCAACTGGGGTTTGGAACTATAGGGTCCAGGATTAGGGTTAAGGGTAGCAGGTTTGGGACTATAGGGACCGGGGTTAGGGGATTGGGACTATAGGGACTGGGATTAGGGTTATGGTTAGGGGTTTGGGACTATAGGGACCAGTATTAGGGTTAAAGGTAGTGGGTTTGGGACTAAAGGGACCAGGGTTAGGGTTTGGGGACTATATGGACTAGGACTAGGGTTAGGGGTTTGGGGACTATAGGGACTGGGATAAGGGTTAGGGTTGGGACTACTGGGAGTGGGGTTAGGGTTAAGGGTTTGGGACTATAGGGATGGGATTAGGGTTAGGATTTGGAACTATAGTGATCGGGATTAGGGTTGAGGTTTGGGGTTTGGGACTATAGGGACTGGGATTATGGTTAGGGTTAAGGGTTTGGGACTACTGGGAGTGGGATTAGGGTTGGGGGTTTGGGACTATAGAGACTGGGATTAGGGTTAGGGGTTTGGGACTATAGGGACCAGGATTAGGGTTAGAGTTGGGGGTTAGGGAATACTCAGAGTGGGATTAGGGTTAGGGTTAAGGGTTTGGTTCTATAGGGATGGGATTAGGGTTAATGGTAGCGGGTTTGGGACTATTATGTCCAGGATTAGGGTTACAGGTTGGGAACTATAGGGACTGGGATTAGGGTTAGGGTAGTGGGTTTGGGACTATAGGGACTGGAATTAGGGGTAGGGTTAGGGGTCTGGGACTATAGGGACTGGGGTTAGGGTTAGGGGTTTGGGACTACTGGTAGTGGGATTAGCATTAGGGTTAGGGGTTTGGGACTATACTTACTGGGGTTAGGGTTAGGGTTAGCGGTGGAACTATAGGGTCCAGGATTAGGTTAAGGGTAGCAGGTTTGGGATGATAGGGACTGGAGTTAGGGGTTTGGGACTATAGGGACTAGTATTAGGGTTAAGGGTAGTGGGTTTGGGACTATAGGGACCAGGGTTAGGGTTAGGGGTTTGGGGACTATATGGACTGGGACTAGGGTTAGGGGTTTGGGTACTATAGGGACTGGGATAAGGGTTAGGGTTGGGACTACTGGGAGTAGGAATAGGGTTAGGGTTAAGGGTTTGGGACTATAGGGATGGGATGCAGGTTAGGGTTTGGAACTATAGTGATCGGGATTAGGGTTGAGGTTTGGGGTTTGGGACTATAGGGACTGGGATTAGGGTTAGGGTTAAGGGTTTGGGATAACTGGGAGTGGGATTAGGGGTTTGGGACTATAGGGACTGGGATTAGAGTTAGGGTTTTGGGACTATAGGTACTGGGGTTAGGGGTTTGGAACTATAAGGTCAAGAATTAGGGTTAAGGGTAGCGGGTTTGGGTCTATATGGACCAGGATTAGGGTTAAGAGTTTTGGACTAAGGGCCCGGCATTAGGTTTGGGGTAGGGGGTTTGGGATTACTTGGAGTTGAGCTGGGGTTAAGGGTTTGAGACTATAGGGATGGGATTAGGGTTAAGGGTATCGGGTTTTGGACTATAGGGAGCATGATTAGGGTTAGGGGTTTGGGACTATAGGGACTGGGATTAGGGTTAGGGTTAGGGGTTTTGGACTATAGGGACTGGGATTAGGGTTAGGGGTTTTGGACTATAGGGACTGGGATTAGGGTTAGGGGTTTGCGACTATAAGGACTGGGATGAGGGATAGGGTTAGGGGTTTGGGACTATAGAGACTGGGATTAGGGTTAGGGGTTTGGGACTATAGGGACTGGGATTAGGGTTAGAGTTATGGGTTAGGGACTACTCGGAGTGGGGTTAGGGTTAAGGGTTTGGGACTATATGGATGGGATTAGGGTTAAGGGTATCGGGTTTTGGACTATAGGAAGCATGATTAGGGTTAGGGGTTTGGGACTATAGGGACTGGGGTTAGGGTTAGGGGTTTTGGACTATAGGGACTGGGATTATGGTTAGGGGTTTGCGACTATAGGGACTGGGATAAGGGTTAGGGGTTTGGGACTATAGAGACTGGGATTAAGGTTAGGGTTAGGGGTTTGGGACTATAGGGACCAGGATTAGGGTTAGAGTTGGGGGTTTGGGACTACTGGAAGTGATATTAGGGTTAGGGGTTTGGGAATATAGGGACTGAGATTAGGGATTTGGGACTATAGGGACAGGGATTAGGGTTAGGGATGAGGGTTATGGACTGCTAATAGTGGGATTTGGGTTAGGGGTTTGGGACTACTGGGAGTGAGATTAGGGTTAGGGTTTTGAACTATAGTGACTGGGATTATGGTTAGGGTTAGGGGTTTGGGACTAAAGGGACTGGGATTGGGGTTTGGGACTACTGGGACTGGGATTAGGGTTAGGGGGTGGTACAAGTAGGAATGGATTTAGAGTTAGGGTTTTGGGACTCTAGGGACTGGGGTTAGGGGTTCGGAACTATAAGGACAAGGATTAGGGTTAAGGGTAGCGGGTAGGGATGAGCCGAACACCCCCTGGTTCGGTTCGCACCAGAACCTGCGAACGGACCGAAAGTTCGCACGAACGTTAGAACCCCATTGACCAGGGCCGGATTAACATAGGGGCTGATGGAGCTGCAGCTCCAGGCCTCTCCCTCAATATAGGCCCATGGCAGTGGCTTATCAATATCTGTGTGCCTTCCTGAAGGAAGAGGAGCCCTCTGTGCACACATGGAGGAGACAAGTGTTAGTGCAGCCGAGTCCTGTCTCTGCCGATGCCTGACTCCTATCACATGATCTGTTACACTCACACAGATCCTCCTCAGTGTCTGGGAGCTGTCTGGGGGAGGGGCGCTGATGTCCTAACCAGCAGGAGCCCGGGAGGAAGGACGTCTCCCATACTGTTATGATAAGGTCAGTACATTTGTTAGGGAGATGTGTAATTATTGTGCTAGGGGACAGACTGCTGCTCCCCCCATGTAATGTGCTCTCTTGTGCCCACCATGTCATGTGCTGTGCATTGCAGTGCCCCCCATGTAATGTGCTGTGTCCAGTATGTCATATGCTGTACATTGCAGTGCCCTCCATGTAATGTGCAGTGCCCACCATGTCATGTGCTATGCTTTGCTTTGCCCTTCATGTGATGTGCAGTGCCCCCTATGTTGTGCTGTGCCTTGCAGTGCCCACCATGTAATGTGCAGTGCCCACCATGTCATGTGATGTGCCATCCAGTGCCCACCATGTCATGTGCAATGCCCTCCATGTCATGGGCTGTGCCATTCAGTGCCCCCCATGTAATGTGCAGTGCCCACCATATCATGTGCTGTGCCTTGCAATGCCCGCTATGTAATTTGCAGTGTCCTCCATGTCATGTGCTGTGCCATGCAGTGATCCCACCATGTAATGTGCAGTGCCCACCATGTAATGCGCTGTGCCATGCAGTGCCCACCATGTCATGTGCAGTTCCCACCATGTCATGTGCTGTGCTGTGCCCACCCTGCCATTGTGTTGTGCCCAGCATGTAGTGTGTTGTGCCCACTGTGTAATGTACTGTGCTGTTCAGCAGTGCCCACCATGTCATATGCAGTTCCTAACATGTAATGTGCAGTTGCATTGCCCACCATGAAATCTGCTGTGCCATGCAGTGCCCACCATGTAATGTGTTGTGCCCACCATGTAATGTGCTGTGCCATGCAGTGCCCCCATGTAATGTGCTGTGTCCAGTATGTCATATGCTGTACATTGCAGTGCCCTCCATGTAATGTGCAGTGCCCACCATGTCATGTGCTGTAAATTGCAGTGCTCACTATGTAATGTGCAGTGCCCACCATGTCATGTGCTGTGCATTGCATTGCCCTTCATGTGATGTGCAGTGTCCCCTATGTCATGCTGTGCCTTGCAGTGCCCACCATGTAATGTGAAGTGCCCACCATGTAATGTGCAGTGCCCACCATGTCATGTGATGTGCCATGCAGTGCCCCCCATGTCATGCACTGTGCCCGCCATGTAATGTGCAGTGCCCATGTCATGTGATGTGCCATCTAGTGCCCACCATGTCGTGTGCAATGCCCACTATGTCATGGGCTGTGCCATTTAGTGCCCCCCATGTAATGTGCAGTGCCCACCATGTCATGTGCTGTGCCTTGCAATGCCCGCTATGTAATTTGCAGTGTCCACCATGTCATGTGCTGTGCCATGCAGTGATCCCACCATGTAATGTGCAGTGCCCACCATGTAATGCGCTGTGCCATGCAGTGCCCACCATGTCATGTGCACTTCCAACCATGTCATGTGCTGTGCTGTGCTCACCTTGCCATGTGTTGTGCCCAGCATGTAGTGTGTTGTTCCCACTGTGTAATGTACTGTGCTATTCAGCAGTGCCCACTATGTCATGTGCAGTTCCTAACATGTAATGTGCAGTTGCATTGCCCACCATGAAATCTGCTATGCCATGCAGTGCCCACCATGTAATGTGTTGTGCCCACCATGTAATGTGCTGTGCCCACCATGTAATGCGCTGTGCCCACCACGTCATGTGCTGTGCCATGCAGTGCCCACCATGTAATGTGCTGTACCCACCATGTAATGTACTGTGCCATGCAGTGCCCACCATGTCATGTGCAGTGCCCACCATGTAAATTGCTGTGCAGTGCCCACCATGTCATGTGCTGTGTTGTGCCTACCATGTCATGTGCTGTGTTATGCCCACCATGTCATGTGCTGCACCATGCAGTGCCTACCATCTAATGTGCTGTACTCACCATGTAATGTGCTGTACATTGTCCACCATGGCATGTGCCGTGCAGTACCCACAATGGAATGGGCTGTGTGGGGCTCACCATGTCATGTGCTGTGTCCACCATTTAATGGGCTGTGCTCACAATGTAATGTGCTGTGTCGTGCAGTGCCCACCAATGTGCCCAATGGAATGTGGTGTGCAGGGCTCATCATGTCATGTGTGGTATCCACCATTTAATGTGCTGTGCTCCCAATGTAATGTGCTGTGCTGTGTCGTGCAGTGCCCACCATGTCATGTGGTGTCATGCAGTACCCACCTTGTCATGTGCTGTGCAGTGCCCACCATGCCATGTGCAGTGCCCACCATATAATATGCTGTGCCCACCATATAATGTGCTGTTCAGTGCCCACTTGTAATGTGCAGTGCCCACCAAGTAATGTGCTCAGCTGTGCCCGCGATGTCATGTGCTTTGCCCATCATATAAGGTCCTGTGCCCACCGTGTGCATGTGCTGTGTTGTGCCCACCATGCAATGTGCTGTGTTGTGCAGTACCAACCATGTCATGTGCTGTGCCCACCATATAATGTGCTGTTTAGTGCCCACTTGTAATGTGCAGTGCCCACCATGTAATGTGCTCAGCTGTGCCCACCATTTAATGTGCTGTGCCCACCATATAAGGTCCTGTGCCCACCGTGTGCATGTTCTGTGTTGTGCCCACCATGCAATGTGCTGTGTTGTGCAGTACCAACCATGTCATGTGTGGTGCCCACCATATAATGAACTGTGCCTACCTTGTAATGTGCTGTATTAGGCCGTGCCAACTGTGTAATGTGCTGTGCTTTGCTTACCATTAAATGTGCTGTATCCATGTATCCACCATGTATCACCCCCTCACTCCCACCCCCTCTCTCTTTCACCCCCCTCACCCCCTCTCTCTCTCATCCCCTCTCTTTCACCCTGTTCTCTCTCTCACCCCCTTCACCCCTTACCACCCTCTCTCTCTTTCACCCTCTCTCTATTCCCCTTTTTCTCACCCCCTCTCTCTCATCCCCATCTCTCTCATTCAGCGCCTTTCTCTCTCTTTCCCCCTCCCTCTCATCCCCTCTCTTTCAACCCCCCATCTCGCTATCACCCCCCCCCTCTCTCTCTCTCTCTTAACCACTCTCTCACACCCCTCTCTCTCTTTAATTTAAATTTAACAAAATTTGTTTGTGTTTTCATTTTATTTATTTCCATAAAAAGGCCCACCAAAATCCTTAGCACCAGGCCCATGTTGCTCTTAATCTGGCCCTGCCATTGACGTCTATGGGACTCGAACGTTTGAAATCAAAAGTGCTCATTTTAAAGGCTAATTTGCATGGTATTGTCCTAAAAAGGGTGTGGGGACCCGGGTCCTACCCCAGGGGACATGTATCAATGCAAAAAAAACTTTTAAAAACAGCCGTTTTTTCGGGAGCAGTGATTTTAATGATGCTTAAAGTAAAAAAAAAAAAGTGAAATATTCCTTTAAATATCGTACCTGGGGGGTGTCTATAGTATGCCTGTAAAGTGACGCGTGTTTCCCGTGTTTAGAACAGTCCCTGCACCAAATGTCATTTTTAAAGGAAAAAATCTCATTTAAAACTGCTTGCGGGTTTAATGTAATGTCGGGTCATGGCAATATGGATGAAAATCAGTGAGACAAACGGCATGGGTACCCCCCAGTCCATTACCAGGCCCTTTGGGTCTTGTATGGATATTAAGGGGAACCCCGCACCCAAATTAAAATAAGGAAAGGTGTGGGGCCACTGAACAGCAGTATACAGGCGGTGCAAACAAGACAGGGACTGTAGGTTTGTTGTTAAGTAGAATCTGTTTGTAATTTTGAACGGGTACATTTTTAACGTGTTTAGCTCCAGCCAAAAAATCTTTTTTAAGCTTTTTGGAAAACATAGGGAATGTCACCCCTGTGACATTTGTTTTGCTGTCTTTCCTCCTCTTCAGAAGATTTCACCTCACTTTTTGTCGCAATGAAAAATGTTTTTTGAAAATTTGGGGTTTTTTTGTGGAACAAGGATTGGAAAGCAGCAGTGGAAAGGAGAATTTTTTTTCCCATATTAACTCTTACAGGAGAGAATTTCCCTTCCTAGGGGTAGATTTCATCTCACTTCCTGTTGTCTCCTTCCGTTTGTAAGTAGGAGTCGTTTGTAAGTTAGATGTTTGAAAGTAGGGTCCTGCCCTATATACTCAGCAGAAATTTGGGCCTTAGGTGTTGCTGTGGCCACAACACTGTAAGCCCTCACAGGGCCCTGCTGTGAAATATTAGATCAAGAATTGTAATTACATGCCCCTGTTGAACAGGAGCTGAAAAATTAGGCCTTAGGCACTGGTGCTGGTGCCACAACACTGCAACCCCTTACAGACACTCTAGTTGGAACGCAGAAACAAGCCCTGCTGCAAAGTATTGCATCAAAAATTGTAATTACACGCCCCTGTTAGACAGGGGCAGAAAAATTGGGCCTTAGGCACTGGTGCTGGTGCCACAACACTGCAACCCCTCACAGACACTCTAGTTGGAATGCAGGAACGAGCCCTGCTGCAAAGTATTGCATCAAAAATTGTAATTACACGCTCCTGTTAGACAGGAGCAGAAAAATTGGGCCTTGGGCACTGGTGCTGGTGCCACAACACTGCAACCCCTCACAGACACTCTAGTTGGAATGCAGGAACGAGCCCTGCTGCAAAGTATTACATCAAAAATTGTAATTACACGCCCCTGTTAAACAGGGGCTGAAAAATTGTGCCTTAGGCACTGGTGGTGGCGCCCAGAACCAAAAATGTTCTTACAAGCTATCAGCGTGATGATTGAGGAGGAAGAGGATAATTACTCAGGGATAGTCACTCAGCATCAGCATAGGCAGTCTTTGAAGGGATCTGAGATTTCAAAAAAAATTATTCGGTTACATCAGCATCAGGTGCTTGGTAGCTGGTGGTGATCCAAGACTGATTCATTTTTATGAAGGTCAGTCGAACGACCGAGTCGGTGGACAGACGCACCCTGTGATCGGTTACCACGCCTCCAGCAGCACTGAATGTGCGTTCCGAAAGAACGCTGGATGCAGGACAGGCCAGTAGCTCAATTGCATACTGTGCAAGCTCTGGCCAATGATCCATCCTCAAGACCCAGTAACCCAGAGGATTTTCGGTGGGAAAGGTGTTCAAGTCTGATCTTGCCCCTAGGTATTCCTGCACCATGTAAAACAGACGCTGGCGATGGTTGCTGGAACCGATCATACCTTGGGGCTGCGGACCAAAAAATTGTCTGAACGCATCGGTCAGACGGCCACCTTCTCCACCGCTCCTTCTTTGACTGACCGAAGCCTCAGCAACACGTTGTCCAGAAACAGGAGTTTGTAACCTCCCAGTCTCTGGGAACGCGTTGCACAGACCTTTCTGCAAGGCCTCCCAAAGATGTTTCATCCTCTGCTCCCTCTGCGATGGCAAGATAAGGTCCGCAACCTTACCCTTGTAACGTGGATCAAGGAGGGTTGCCAGCCAGTATTGGTCCTTCTCCTTGATACCACGAATACGAGGATCCTTACGCAGGCTTTGCAGGATCAGGGAGGCCATGCAGCGTAGGTTTGCTGAGGCATTCAGTCCGGAGTCCTCTGGGTCACTAAGGACGACAACGTCCGCAGCCACCTCCTCCCAGCCACGTACAAGTCCATGTGTTTCTTGGGACTGATCCCTTAAAGACTGCTGCTGATGCTGAGTGCCAGGCTCCACCTCCATACTGACACAATCTTCCTCCTCCTCCTCCTCCTCCTCGTCCTCTTCCTGTGTGATCGGCGGGCACGCAGGAACACTGTCTGGATAAAGGGGGCCTTGAGAGCTAAGGAAGTCCTCCTCTTCCTGCCTCTGTTCTGCCTCAAGTGCCCTGTCCATTATTCCACGCAGCGTGTGCTCCAACAGGTGGACAAGGGGGACAGTGTCACTGATGCATGCACTGTCACTGCTCACCATCCTCGTGGCCTCCTCGAATGGTGACAGGACAGTGCATGCATCCCTGATCATGGCCCACTGGCGTGGGGAAAAAAAACCAAGCTCCCCTGACCCTGTCCTGGTGCCATAGTCGCACAGGTACTCATTGATGGCCCTCTGCTGCGTGTGCAGCCGCTGCAGCATGGCCAACGTTGAGTTCCACCTGGTGGGCATGTCACAGATTAGGCGGTTCTTGGGCAGGTTAAACTCCTTTTGGAGGTCCGTCAGCCGAGCACTGGCATTATATGACCGGCGGAAATGCACACAGACTTTCCTGGCCTGCCTCAGGACATCCTGTAAGCCCGGGTACCTGCCCAAGAACCGCTGCACCACCAAGTTAAGGACGTGAGCCAAACAGGGCACATGGGTCATTTGTCCCTGTCGTTGGGCAGAGAGGAGGTTGGTGCCATTGTCGCAAACCACCATTCCTGCCTTAAGTTGGCGTGGCGTCAACCACCTCTGAACCTGCCCCTGCAGAGCTGACAGAACCTCTGCCCCAGTGTGGCTCCTGTCCCCCAAGCACACCAGCTCAAGCACCGCATGGCATCTTTTGGCCTGCATACTTGCGTAGCCCCTTGAACGACTACGGAGCACCGCTGGTTCCGAGGAAGAGGCCATGGAGGAAGAAGAAGAGGAGGGGGTGGAGGAGAGAGGTGTGTCACAATCAGCATTTTGGAGGCGTGGTGGCGGAACAACCTCCAACACTACTGCACCTTGTCCTGCATCCTTCCCAGCTGCCAGCAGAGTCACCCAATGCGCCGTGAAACTTAGGTAACGTCCCTGTCCATGCCTGCTGGACCATGAGTCAGCGGTAATATGCACCTTACCGCTGACCGCCCTGTCCAGCGAGGCATGGACATTGCCTTCCACATGCCGGTAGAGAGCCGGAATCGCCTTCCGTGAGAAAAAGTGGCGTTTGGGTACCTGCCACTGAGGAACCGCACATTCCACAAACTCACGGAAGGGGGCAGAGTCTACCAACTGAAAAGGCAGCAGTTGAAGTGCTAGCAATTTTGCCAAGCTAGCATTCAACCGCTGGGCATGTGGATGGCTGGGAGCAAACTTCTTTCGGCGGTGCAGCAGCTGGGGCAGGGAAATTTGCCTGGTACAATCTGACGTCGGTGTACCAAAAGCAGATTGCCCACAAGTACTTGGCTGTGACACACCTAATTCTACACTTTCATTCCTCTCACTGCAGGTCTCAGAGAGGACTGGAGGTCTAGTGGGGTTGGAAATCTCAGCTGATGAGGAGCAAGGAGAGATCCTCTTTGTTCTTTGGTGTGGGTCTTTTAGATACGCTTGCTAACGAACTGCATGGCAGGTCAACATATGTCTGGTCAAGCATGTGGTACCCAAGCGGGAGATGTTTTGGCCACGTGAGATACGCTTGAGACATATGTTGCAAATAGCAGCGGTGCGATCTGATGCACTCGTCTCAAAAAAGGCCCACACCAAAGAACTTTTTGAATAACGCGCAGAGACTGCAGCGCCCTGCACATGTGGAGCTTTGGGGTGTGATGCAGTCAATGTGCTGCCCTTAGGCTGGCCCCTGGAGGGCATCCTGCCTCGTTGGTGATGTGCCACCTCCTCCTCCTCCTCCTCCTCTCTCCTATCAGGCACCCACGTTGAGTCTGTGACCTCATCATCCCCTCCCTCCTCATCACTGGAGCAAACCTGGCAGTATGCTGCAGCAGGGGGAGCATGACTGCCAGATTGCTGTCCTTCTTGGGCACCCCCTCTGTCCGTGCTCATGTTACTGCCTTCATCGAGCTCAGTATCATCATCAGAGCCTTCCAAACGCTGGGCATCCTCCTGGAGCATGTACCCAACACTGTGGTCAAACAGTTCGAGGGAATCCTCAGGAGGACATGGTGGAGCTAGGGAAGGAGTCACTGATGACATTGAGCTGAGGGAAGAGGCCGCTGCTTTGCCAGACAAAGCACCCTGGGCATGGGTGAGAGAGGATGAGGAGGATGAGGACGGCTTGGTAATCCACTCGACCAAGTCTTCCGCATGTTGCGGCTCAACACGGCCAGCTGCCGAAAAAAAGGGCAAGCGTGTCCCATGGCCACGTGCTGATGAGGATGCACCGTCTCCACGACCAGCACTAGACACAGAGCCTGCTTGCCCTCTCTTATTGGCTTGTGACTGTCTGCCTCTCCTTCTTGGCCTTCCAGACATACTAATGGCCTGTAGCTGCACTAAGCTGGGATAGAACACCAGTAATTTTCTTCAGGTAGCTTTATATACTGTAACCAGACAAGCCTGCCTGTCAGTAGGAAGATAACAGGAACGGATCTAGCTGAACACTGTGAGCAGGACGCACTGTACTAAATGTAAATAGTCTAGCTGCCTGACCGTGGTACTAATAGGATCAAACAGAACACCAGTAATTTTCTTCAGGTAGCTTTATATACTGTAACCAGACAAGCCTGCCTGTCAGTAGGAAGATAACAGGAACGGATCTAGCTGAACACTGTGAGCAGGACGCACTGTACTAAATGTAAATAGTCTAGCTGCCTGACCGTGGTACTAATAGGATCAAATAGAACACCAGTAATTTTCTTCAGGTAGCTTTATATACTGTAACCAGACAAGCCTGCCTGTCAGTAGGAAGATAACAGGAACGGATCTAGCTGAACACTGTGAGCAGGGCGCACTGTACTAAATGTAAATAGTCTAGCTGCCTGACCGTGGTACTAATAGGATCAAATAGAACACCAGTAATTTTCTTCAGGTAGCTTTATATACTGTAACCAGACAAGCCTGCCTGTCAGTAGGAAGATAACAGGAACGGATCTAGCTGAACACTGTGAGCAGGACGCACTGTACTAAATGTAAATAGTCTAGCTGCCTGACCGTGGTACTAATAGGATCAAACAGAACACCAGTAATTTTCTTCAGGTAGCTTTATATACTGTAACCAGACAAGCCTGCCTGTCAGTAGTAAGATAACAGGAACGGATCTAGCTGAACACTGTGAGCAGGACGCACTGTACTAAATGTAAATAGTCTAGCTGCCTGACCGTGGTACTAATAGGATCAAATAGAACACCAGTAATTTTCTTCAGGTAGCTTTATATACTGTAACCAGACAAGCCTGCCTGTCAGTAGGAAGATAACAGGAATGGATCTAGCTCAACACTGTGAGCAGGACGCACTGTACTAAATGTAAATAGTCTAGCTGCCTGACCGTGGTACTAATAGGATCAAACAGAACACCAGTAATTTTCTTCAGGTAGCTTTATATACTGTAACCAGACAAGCCTGCCTGTCAGTAGGAAGATAACAGGAACGGATCTACTGAACACTGTGAGCAGGATGCACTGTACTAAATGTAAATAGTCTAGCTGCCTGACCGTGGTACTAATAGGATCAAACAGAACACCAGTAATTTTCTTCAGGTAGCTTTATATACTGTAACCAGACAAGCCTGCCTGTCAGTAGGAAGATAACAGGAACGGATCTACTGAACACTGTGAGCAGGACGCACTGTACTAAATGTAAATAGTCTAGCTGCCTGACCGTGGTACTAATAGGATCAAACAGAACACCAGTAATTTTCTTCAGGTAGCTTTATATACTGTAACCAGACAAGCCTGCCTGTCAGTAGGAAGATAACAGGAACGGATCTAGCTGAACACTGTGAGCAGGACGCACTGTACTAAATGTAAATAGTCTAGCTGCCTGACCGTGGTACTAATAGGATCAAATAGAACACCAGTAATTTTCTTCAGGTAGCTTTATATACTGTAACAAGACAAGCCTGCCTGTCAGTAGGAAGATAACAGGAACGGATCTAGCTGAACACTGTGAGCAGGACGCACTGCACTAAATGTAAATAGTCTAGAAGATAACAGGAACGGATCTAGCTGAACACTGTGAGCAGGACGCACTGCACTAAATGTAAATAGTCTAGAAGATAACAGGAACGGATCTAGCTGAACACTGTGAGCAGGACGCACTGCACTAAATGTAAATAGTCTAGAAGATAACAGGAACGGATCTAGCTAAACTGAATACAGTGTATATATATATATGCAACACCTGGGATGCATATATATACACAATACACTGTAAGTGCAGCTAACTGACTGACTGTTCTGCCTAATCTATCTAACTCAAATCAAATGACACTGTCTGTCTCTCTCTCTCTCTCAATGAACGCCGGAACACACTACACAGGGCCGCCGTGCAGGCGGCCTTATATAGTGTGGGGCGTGTACTAAATCCCCTGAGCCATAATTGGCCAAAGCCTCCTTGGCTTTAGACAATTACGGCTCTCTGTTCAGGCGGCGCTGTGATTGGCCAAGCATACGGGTCATAGTGCATGCTTGGCCAATCATCAGCAAGCAATGCACTGCGATGCCGCAGTGAATTATGGGCCGTGACGCGCCACACGAATTTGGCGCGAACGGCCCATATCGTTCGCAATTCGGCGAACGGGCGAACAGCCGATGTTCGAGTCGAACATGGGTTCGACTCGAACACGAAGCTCATCCCTAGTATCGGGTTTGGGACTATAGGGACTGGGATTAGGGTTAGGGGTTTGTTACTATAGGGACCGGGATTAGGGTTAAGGGTAGCAGGTTTAGGACTATAGGGACTGGGGTTAGGGTTAAGGGTTTTAGACTATTGGGACTAAGATTAGGTTTAGGGGTTTGGGACTATAGGGCCTGGGATTAGGGTTAGGGTTGGGGGGTTGGGATTACTCGGAGTGGGATTAGGGTTAAGGGTTTGAGACTAAAGGGGTGAGATTAGGGTTAAGGGTTTCGGGTTTTGGACTATAGGGTCCATGATTAGGGTTAGGGGTTTGGGACTATAGGGACTGGGATTAGGGTTAGGGTTAGAGGTTTGGGACTATAGGGGTTAGGGTTAGGGTTAGAGGTTTGGGATTATAGGGGTTAGAGTTAGGGGTTTGAGACTATAGAGTCTGGGATTAGGGTTAGGGGTTTGGGAGTATAGGGACCAGGATTAGGGTTAGAGTTGGGGGTTAGGGACTACTGGGAGTGGTATTAGGGTTGGGGTTAAGGGTTTGGGACTATAGGGACCGGGTTTAGGGTTAAGGTTGGGGGTTTGGGGGGGTGCTTATACAGCAAGTACCGTGGGCCAAGAAACAATCAAACGTGAAGAGCGAGCAGATTAGAGAAGAGGTATCAAAATTGTAGAGGCAGTATGTTGAGGACCCAAACCCAGAAAATCAGGCACTATGGTTAAAAAAGCAACAGGAGTACAGGATGGACACAATTAGAAAGGCCGAGAATAAGAGACTGTTCCAGAAGCAGAAGTGCTTTGGAGAGGGGGAAAGAGTGGGTCGAACGTTGGCACTGTTGGTCAACACCAACTCTTCCTCCTCATCATTGCCTATGATTAGGACTCCTAATGGAGAAAATTTATTTGATCCTCAGAAAGTTAAGGAAGCATTTTTTAATTATTATAAGGATTTATATAAGTCACAGGGTAGGCTAGAACAAAAGGTAGCGGAAAGCTTCCTGGAGAATGCTCATCTGCTGACTCTCCCCGATACAGATAGGGCTGGTCTGGAATCCCCTATAACCCTTGAAGAATTAAAGCAAGCAGTAGCAGATATGCCTAATCAAAAATCTCCAGGCCCTGATGGATTGCCTTTGGAAGTCTATAAACACTTTGGGGCGGTACTGCTCCCATTTCTCTTGAAAACATTGAATTGGGCAATTATAGAAGGAAGGCTGCCCTCCTCGATGTTAGAGGCCAATATAATATTGATACCGAAAGATGGGAAAGACCACCTTGACGTATCTTCATACAGGCCAATTTCACTGCTCTTCTCTGACATCAAAATTCTGGCAAAAATAATGGCAACTAGACTAAATAAATGTATCTCGGGCTTGGTGCATCCGGACCAGTCGGGATTTATTCCTAATAGGTCTGTTAGCATAAACATTAGACGGACGTACCTGTGTCTTCAATCTCCGGCAGGGGGAAACGCCTCTAGGGCGATATTATCCTTGGATATTGCCAAGGTGTTCGACAGTATGGAATGGGACTACCTTTGGTGGGTACTGGAGAGATTTGGGTTCGGCCCCATGTTTATAAGATGAGTGAAAATTCTATACTCCCACCCAAGAGCTAGATTAAAGATAAACAATGAATTTTCTGAATGGATGCCTCTTGAGAGAGGGACAAGACAGGGGTGCCCATTGTCACACCTGTTGTTTGCCCTGGCTATGGAGCCCCTAGCGGAAGTAGTTAGAACAGCGACCGGAGTGCGGTGATTTAAGAGAAGTAACGGGGAAGATAAGATAGTGCTATTTGCAGATGACGTGCTATTATTCTTGGGCGACACAGGGTCATCACTAGAAAAAGCGATTCAGCTGGTGGAAAGGTTTGGGAACTTATCGGGACTTGTAGTGAATTCGGGCAAGTCCACGCTAATACCAATAGATTTAACTGTTAACGCCCCGATTGGTTGTATGCCTCGGCTAAAGGTGACAGAGAAAATTAGGTATTTGGGAATAATGGTATCTGGTGATCCCTACCAATACATCGAAGATAACCTAGCCCCTCTGCTAGAAAAATTTTAAAGAAAAAGTGACATCTGGGGAAAACTCCCCTTATCTATGGCAGGTAGAACCAACCTAGTCAAGATGATATGGTTGCCACAACTTTTGTACGTACTCCATAACTCCCCAGCCTGGATTGGGAAGAAATGTTTTTTTAAAAATAAATACCTTGTTTAGAGAACTAATCTGGAGGAAAGGGCAGGCAAGGATCAGCTTGCAGACACTACAGCATCCTACCAGGGAGGGGGGACTGGCAGTGCCCCAAACATATAATTACTTCCTGGCTGCCCAGTTGCAGCATATAGGGGGATGTGAGACCCAGGGTTGGAGAGATACTAGCGGGGAAATTATGCTACAGAATAGCTCGCACAAGTCTCTGATAGAGGCATTGGAGGACGGGTCACTGCAGGACGGGCCTCCAACAAGTAGATTAGTAAACAAAGTTTGGCAGTCGACTAAACGGATTATGAATTATAGAGGGTTCACTGAATTCTCACCAATATGGCAAAATACATTTTTGCATGAGCTGATGACCTTGGAAAAAAATAGGATTTGGGAACTTTATGGAATTAGTAGGCTAGCTCAGTTATATGGAGATAATAAAACGCTAAAATCTTTTACTGAGCTTAGGACTGAATATGGAATCCCAAAAAAACATTCTATTACTACCTACAGCTTAGGCATGCCTTGGATAGCCAATTCAAGAATTGCCCGCCCGTGTGGTGCAAGGTTTCTCTCCTTGAAAGTATTGTTAGAACAAACAGCACCAAGGGTCTGATAGCAAAGGCATATGGGCAACTGGTTGAAAAGCTTCTTGCCCCACAGTCGTCTATGGGAGTCAGAGCAAGATGGGAGGCAGACGTGGGGGAGATTGCGTATCACCAGTGGAAGAAGATTTTGGAGTGTTGCCCGTTGGTGTCTGTCTCTCTATCACAGCAGGCCTCGCACCTCCTCCTGCTACATAGAGCCTATTATACCCCAAAAAGACTACATAAATTTGGTAATTGGCTAGATGATAAATGCCCTAGGTGCCTGGACACAGGAGATCCTATTCATATGATGTGGAGATGCCCAAAACTAGCAAGGTAATGGAGAGAGATAATAAAGACCATAGAAATTAGGTGGAAAATCAAATTAGCTTTGTAGGCCAGGGTATGTATTCTTGGCCTGATAAGCAAGAATATAGGGTGTACTAGTATCAATATTGCCGTGCAGAGGTGCCTCTACCAGGCAAGGAAGTTGATAGCCCAGTCCTGGCTTTCTGCTATACCCCCAACTCCGGAAGACTGGATTGAAGTGGTGAACAAGTTGGTATGGATAGAAAAAACAACATATATTAGAAGGGGAAGCTATAGTAAATTCGTAAAGATATGGAGCCCATGGTTAGACTGGTTGGGTGTTTCCCCTTGAAAGTTGGAGGAAATTAGATGATAAACCATACAGATGTGAACGAGGGAACATAGAGGAATGGGGGTGGGTGGAAATAGATCAGGGAAAATACTAGTTAGATTGAAAATACTCCCGGTCACTTCTATTATTTGGGGGAGGAGGGTAATTTTGGGTGGGTTAAGGGTGGGAGGGGGGTGGGTAGATGCAGTATAGGGGTAGGGAGGGTTGGGGAACTGAGGGGAAAAAAAGGAAAAAAGGTGAAAAATTAATGTAATTGGGATTTATATTTAGCCACGGTGGTGCTTACCAGTTAATAATTTAAATAATGTATGTAAAATTGTCTGTATTGGTATGTGTGTTTTGTACTAAAATTGGTTAAGAAGTATAAAACTAGAAGAGGAAAAACATATACCACAACGATGTGAATTGGTGAAGGCGACAGTTGAACGTTAATCTGATTCTGCCCTCTAGTGGTGTTCACTGATGTGGTAAAAAAAAAAAAAGGTTGGGGGTTTGGGACTACTGGGAGAGGGGTTAGGGTTAGGGTTAATGGTTTGGGACTATACGGATGGGATAGGGTTAGGGTTAGGGGTTTGGGACTAAAGGGAGCAGGATTAGGGTTAAGGCTGGGGCTTTGGGACTACTGGGAGAGGGATTAAGGTTAGGGTTAATGGTTTGGGACTATAGAGATGGGATTAGGGTTAAGGGTAGCGGGTTTGAGACTATGGGGACCAGGATTAGGGTTAGGGGTTTAGAACTATAGGGACCGGGATTAGGGTTAAGGGTAGTGGGTTTTGTATTATAGGGACCGGGATTAGGGTTAAGGGTAGCGGGTTTTGTATTATAGGGACCGGGATTAGGGTTAGGGCTTGGGACTATAGAGACCAGGATTAGGGTTAGGGGTTTGGGACTATAAGAACTGGGATTAGGGTTAGGGGTTTGGAACTATAGGGATCTGGATTAGGGTTAGGGATGGGGGTTATGGACTGCTAAGAGTGGGATTTTGGTTAGGGGTTTGGGACTACAGGGAGTGGGATTAGGGTTAGGGGTTTGGGACTATAGGGACTGGGATTAAAGTTAGGAGTCTGGGACTATATGGACCGGGATTAGGGTTAAGGGTAGCAGGTTTGGGACTATAGGGACCGGGGTTAGGGGTTTGGGACTATAGGGCCTGAGATTAGGGTTAGGGTTGGGGGTGATGGATTACTTTGAGTGGAGTTAGGGTTTATAGTTTTGGACTATAGGGATGGGATTAGCATTAAGGGTATCAGGTTTTGGAATATAGGGACCGTGATTAGGGATAGGGTTAGGGGTTTGGGAATATAGGGACTGGGATTAGGGTTAGGGGTTTGGGACTATAGGGACTGGGATTAGGGTTAGGGGTTTGGGACTATAGGGACTGGGATTAGGGTTAGGGTTAGGGGTTTGGGACTATAGAGACTGGGATTAGGGTTAGGGGTTAGGGTTAGAGTTGGGGGTTAGGGAATACTGGGATTAGGGTTAGGGTTAAGGGTTTGGTTCTATAGGGATTTGATTAGGGTTAATGGTAGCGGGTTTGGGACTATTATGACCAGGATTAGGGTTAGGGTTAGGGGTTTGGAACTATAGGGACTGGGGTTAGGGTAGTGGGTTTGGGACTATAGGTACTGGAATTAGGGGTAGGGGTCTTGGATTATAGGGACTGGGATTTGGGACTACAGGGACTGGGATGAGGGTTAGGGGTTTGGGACTATAGGGACCAGGATTAGGGTTAGAGTTGGGGGTAAGGGAATACTGGGAGTGGGATTAGGGTTAGGGTTAAGGGTTTGGTTCTATAGGGATGGGATTAGGGTTAATGGTAGCGGGTTTGGGACTATTATGACCAGGTTTAGGGTTAGGGGTTTGGAACTATAGGGACCGGGATTAGGGTTAGGGTAGTGGGTTTGGGACTATAGGGACTGGAATTAGGGGTAGGATTAGGGGTCTTGGACTATAGGGACTGGGATTTGGGTTAGGGGTTTGGGACTACAGGGACTGAGATGAGGGTTAGGGGTTTGGGACTATAGGGACCGGGATTAGGGTTAGGGTAGTGGGTTTGGGACTATAGGGACTGGAATTAGGGGTAGGATTAGGGGTCTTGGACTATAGGGACTGGGATTTGGGTTAGGGGTTTGGGACTACAGGGACTGGGATGAGGGTTAGGGGTTTGGGACTATAGGGACTGGGATAAGGGTTAGGGGTTTGGGACTATAGGGACCGGGATTTGGGTTAGGTTTAGGGGTTTGGGACTACTGGGAGTGGGATTAGGGTTAGGGGTTTGGAACTTCTGGAAATTGGATTAGGGTTAGGGTTGGGGGTTTGGGGCTATAGGTACCGATATTAGGGTTAAGGTTAAGGGTTTGGTACTATAGGGACTGGGATTAGGGTTAGGGGTTTTGGACTATAGGGACTTTGATTACGGTAATGGTTAGTGGTTTGGGACTATAGGGACCGGGGTTAGGGACTATAGGTACCGGGATTAGGGTTAGAGTTGGGGGTTATGGACTACTAAGAGTGGGATTAGGGTTAGGGGTTTTTGGGCTACTGGGAGTGGGATTAGGGTTAGGGTTAAGGGTTTGGGACTACTGGGAGTGGGATTAGGGTTTGGGGTTTGGAACTATAGTGACCAGGATTAGGGTTAGGGGTTTGGGACTATAGGGACTGGGATTAGGGGTAGGTGTTTTGGACTACTGGAAGTGGGATTAGGGTTTGGGACTATAGAGACTGGGATTAAGGTTTTGGGTTTGGGAGTATAGGGACCGGGATTAGGGTAAGGGTTAGGGGTTTGGAACTATAGGGACCGGGATTAGGGTTAGGGTTGTGGGCTTGGGACTATTGGCAGTGGGATAAGGGTTAGGTGTTTGGGACTACTGGGAGTCGGTTTAGGGTTAGGGTTAGGGGTTTGGGACTAAGGGGAGAGGGATAAGGGTTAGGTGTTTGGGACTACTGGGAGTGGGATTAGATTTATGGTTTTGGGACTATAGTGAATGGGATTAGGTTTAGGGTTAGGGGTTTGAGACTATAGGGACTGGGGTTAGGGTTAGGGGTTTGGGACTACTGGTAGTGGGATTAGCATTAGGGTTAGGGGTTTGGGACTATACTGACTGGGGTTAGGGTTAGCAACTGGGGTTTGGAACTATAGGGTCCAGGATTAGGGTTAAGGGTAGCAGGTTTTGGACTATAGGGACTGGGGTTAGGGGTTTGGGACTATAGGGACTGGGATTAGGTTTATGGTTAGGGTTTTGGGACCAGTATTAGGGTTAAGGGTAGTGGGTTTGGGACTAAAGGGACCAGGGTTAGGGGTTTGGGGACTATATGGACTAGGACTAGGGTTAGGGGTTTGGGGACTATAGGGACCGGGATAAGGGTTATGGTTGGGACTACTGGGAGTGGGGTTAGGGTTAAGGGTTTGGGACTATAGGGATGGGATTAGGGTTAGGATTTGGAACTATAGTGATCGGGATTAGAGTTGAGGTTTGGGGTTTGGGACTATAGGGACTGGGATTAGGGTTAGGGTTAAGGGTTTGGGACTACTGGGAGTGGGATTAGGGTTGGGGGTTTGGGACTATAGAGACTGGGATTAGGGTTAGGGATTTGGGACTATAGGGACCGGGATTAGGGTTAGGGATGGGGGTTATGGACTGCTAATAGTGGGATTTGGGTTAAGGGTTTGGGACTACAGTTAGTGGGATTAGGGATAGGGGTTTGGGATTACTAGGAGTGAGATTAGGGTTAGGGTTTTGAACTATAGTGACCGGGATTATGGTTAGGGTTAGGGGTTTGGGACTAAAGGGACTGCGATTAGGGTTAGGGGTTTGGGACTACTGGGAGTGGGATTAGGGTTAGGGGTGGTACAAATGGGAATGGATTTAGAGTTAGGGTTTTAGGACTATAGGGACTGGGGTTAGGGTTAGGGGTTTGGAACTATAAGGACAAGGATTGGGGTTCAGGGGAGCGGGTTTGGGACTATAGGGACTGGGATTAGGGTTAGAGGTTTGTTACTATAGGGACTGGGATTAGGGTTAAGGGTAGCAGGTTTAGGACTATAGGGACCGGGGTTAGGGTTAAGGGTTAGAGACTATTGGGACTAAGATTAGGTTTAGGGGTTTGGGACTATAGGGCCTGGGATTAGGGTTAGGGTTGGGGGTTTGGGATTACTCGGAGCGGTATTAGGGTTAAGGGTTTGGGACTAAAGGGATGAGATTAGGGTTAAGGGTATCGGGGTTTGGACTATAGGGACCATGATTAGGGTTAGGGTTAGGGGTTTGGGACTATAGGGACTGGGATTAGGGTTAGGGTTAGAGGTTTGGGACTATAGGGGTTAGGGTTAGAGGTTTGGTACTATAGGGGTTAGGGTTAGGGGTTTGAGACTATAGAGACTGGGATTAGGATTAGGGGTTTGGGAGTATAGGGACCAGGATTAGGGTTAGAGTTGGGGGTTAGGGACTACTAGGAGTGGTATTAGGATTAGGGTTAAGGGTTTTGGAACTATAGGGACCGGGTTTAGGGTTAAGGTTGGGGGTTTGGGACTATTGGGAAAGGGATTAGGGTTAGGGTTAATGGTTTGGGACTGTAGGGATGGGATAGGGTTAGGGGTTTGGAACTATAGGGAGCAGGATTAGGGTTAAGGTTGGGGCTTTGGGACTACTGGGAGAGGGATTAGGGTTAGGGTTAATGGTTTGGGACTATAGAGATGGGATTAGGGTTAAGGGTAGCGGGTTTGAGACCATGGGGACCGGGATTAGGGTTAGGGCTTTGGAACTATAGATACCAGGATTAGGGTTAAGAGTAGCGGGTTTCGAATTATAGGGACCGGGATTAGGGTTAGGGCTTGGGACTATAGGGTTCGGGATTAGGGTTAGGGGTTTGGGACTACAAGAACTGGGATTAGGGATTTGGAACTATAGGGATCTGGATTAGGGTTAGGGATGGGGGTTATGGACTACTAAGAGGGATTAGGGTTAGGGGTTTGGGACTACAGGGAGTGGGATTATGGTTAGAGGTTTGATACTATAGGGACCGGGATTAGGGTTAAGGGTAGCAGGTTTGGGACTATAGGGGCCGGGGTTAGGGTTAGGGGTTTGGGACTATAGGGCCCGGGATTAGGGTTAAGGGCAGTGGGTTTGGGACTATAGGGACCAGGGTTAGGGGTTTGGGGACTATATGGACTAGGGTTAGGGTTTTGGGGACTATAGGGACCAGGATAAGTGTTAGGGTTGGGACTACTGGGAGTGGGATTAGGGTTAGGGTTAAGGGCTTAGGACTATAGGGATGGGACTAGGGTTAGGATTTGGAACTATAGTGATCGGGATTAGGGTTGAGGTTTGGGGTTTGGGACTATAGGGACTGGATTAGGGTTAGGGTTAGGGGTTTGGGACTACTGGGAGTGGGATTAGAGTTAGGGGTTTGGGACTATAGGGACTGGGATTAGAGTTAGGGTTTTGGGACTATAGGGACTGGGGTTAGGGGTTTGGAACTATAAGGACAAGGATTAGGGTTAAGGGTAGCGGGTTTGGGACTATATGGACCGGGATTAGGGTTAAGGGTAGCAGGTTTGGGACTATAGGGACCTGGGTTATGGGTTTGGGATTATAGAGACTAAGATTAGGGTTAGGAGTTTCGGACTATAGGACCCGGGATTAGGGTTGGGGTAGGGGATTTGGGATTACTCGGAGTGGGGTTGGGCTTAAGGATTTGGGACTATATAGATGGGATTAGGGTTAAGGGTATTGGGTTTTAGACTATAGGGAGCATGATTAGGGTTAGGGGTTTGGGGCTATAGGGACTGGGATTAGGGTTAGGGGTTTTGGACTATAGGGACTGGGATTAGGGTTAGGGGTTTAAGACTATAGAGACTGGGATTAGGGTTAGGGTTAGGGGTTTGGGACTATAGTATATTAATGTGCTTTTACTGAACAAAAGGCTGCATATACATACTGCTTGTAGTTATAGGTGAACGATACAGGACAGAGTGCCACAAACATGCATACCCAGACACATACACACTAACTACCCTTTCCTAGCATATGAGCTTTGCCAATAATGTATGTAGTAAGGTTACTCTAAAAATAAATTCTGTTCTGTTATAGCTGGTCCACAATTTCCTCATTGCACAGGACTTCAGGCAATTATGCATTTGAAGCTGTATCTTTATCTGGTTCACTTTAACTGACAATTGCTCAGTCATTCAACACTGTACACAAATGAAATATATATTTTTTTCCCACAAACAGATCTTTCTTTTGATGGTATTTGATCACCACTGGGCTTTTTATTGTTTGCACAAGAAACAAAAACAAAATTAAAACGTTGAAAAAAAATATTTTTTTTTTTACATTCTGCTATAAAACATATCCAATAGAAAAATGTAAAAATCACATTCTTCATAAATTTAGGCCAATGTGTATTTTGCTACATATTTTTGGTAAATAAAATACCAATAAGTGTATTTGGTTTACGCAAATGTTAGAGCATCTACAAATTATGGTATATATACTGGAATTTGTTTTTTTTTTTGTTATACTAGTTATGGCGGCGATCAGCGGCTTATAGCAGGACTGTGATATTGTGGCAAGCAGTCTGACACTAACTGACACCTTGTGGGAACCAGTGACACTAATACAGTGATCAGTGCTAAAAATATGGACTGTCACTGTACTAGTAACACTGGCTGGGAAGTGTCTTTGCTATATCTGTGGCTGAGCTGTAAAACCAAGAGCTTCTTCTATACATAAAGCACTGTGAGATGTTAATCCTACCGCAATCGCAGCTTCAAAGCAAGGTTTGGAAATATCCATTAGGGTTCTTTTTCAATAAGGGTGCCTGGGGTGCCATTTGAAATTCTCCAGGGTGCCACAAGCACAAATTTGCCTTGGGTCTGAGATGGAAAGGAAGACTCTGTGATCCAGGGAGAAAATCTGTGTTGATGGGGGATTCTGATGTGATGGGGGCTAGATTGCAGATTTCTGTTTGTGCATTTCTTACCTCTTTGCTGCAATGGTTCTGCTAGATCTGTGATTTCATTTACATGTACTACTGGATTCTCTGTTCACCTATGGGTGTCACCTGCGCTACTGTGGATTTATATCCTTTTCCCCCCTTTTACTGCCTGGGTCGCCTCCCTGTTTTTGCTTCCTTTTATATACACGTGCTCAGTGCAGTGCTTCTTGCCTGAGCAACTTCACATTCACAGTTCTCTGAGCTTCTGTTTGCCACTACTTATGAATCCTGTGTCACACTACCCATGTACCGATCCCGGCTTCGTCTACTGCCTGTGACTGTTGCCCGTCCCGACCTCGGCTTGTCTCCTAGTTTCCGTTTGGCTCCTGGTATTGTACTTTGAACATGTGATTGGTCTCCACACCCTTGGCTGGGCGTATCTGGGGGCTGTGACCTGGTCCCAGCTTGCTGCAAGGCCATCCATACCAAGAAGAAGCATGCTGGGGCTTAGACTCCGTGCCAGGGGGAACCCAGAGTCGGCAAACCACAAGTGCTCACAACCACAGATGCTTGACACTCATGTATAGAGGATAGAGGAAACATTGATGTGATAGGGGGCTTTGGATGTATAGAGGGGACTCTGACTCTGTGATGGGGCACTCTAATGTATAGGGGAGACATTGCTGTGGTGGGAAGACTCTGACATGAAGAGGGGACTCTAATGTAAGGGGGGACCTGTGATGTGAAGGGGGGACTCTAATGTGAAGGGGGACCTGTGATGTGAAGGGGGACCTGTGATGTGAAGGGGGACTCTAATTTGAAGGGGGGACCTGTGATGTGAAGGGGGGGCCTGTGACGTGAAGGGGGACTCTAATATGAGGGGGGACCTGTTATGTGAAGGGGGCCCTGTGATGTGAAGGGGGACTCTAATGTGAAGGGGGACCTGTGATGTGAAGGGGGACCTGTGATGTGAAGGGGGGCTCTAATGTGAGGGGGGGACCTGTGATGTGAAGGGGGGACCTGTGATGTGAAGGGGGACTCTAATGTGAATGGGGACCTGTGATTTGAAGGGGGGACCTGTGATTTAAAGGGGAGACCTGTGATGTAAAGTTAATTTCACCAATGCAATTGCATGCATCATCCTGGGTTCAGGTTCCCCATTGATAAGTAATATTTACATTCTTTGCATTTTACACTGGGGGGGCTTTGAGATTTTGCATAATTTTAAAAGGTACTGCAATTGAAAAAAAGCTTGACATACGCTGCGGTAGAGTCAAAAGAGTTCCACCCAAAAGTGGAACTTCCACTTATCCGTCTCCTCCCCCCTCTGGTGCCACAATAGGCACCTTTCTGGGGGGAGCGGGCACCTGTTTTTGACAGGTACCCTGTCTCCACTTCCTTCGGCCCTCGCTGTGGTGAGGTACGTCAGAAGTCCGCCCCCTCCTCCTCCCTCAGTTGTTGGGTCAGTAGGAGAGTGCAGTGTGCTTCGTGCATGTGCAGCAGGGACCCGGCCGTGAAGCCTCGAGACTCCACAGCTGGGTTCCCTTACCGGCGGTGGCGGCGGCAGCACCCGACAGCCGATGGAAACATCAACGGCAGTGCCAACATCACTGGACTCCAGGACAGGTAAGTGTCCTAATATAAAAATTTAGCAGCTGCAGTATGTGTAGTTGCTGACTTTTAATATTTTGAGGGGCAGGCGGAACTCCGCTTTAAGCCAGCCAAGTCTGCAGTCTCATGCTTGTGATATTGCGTTTGTTACACATGCTCCAAGCTCCCTGTTTGTCTGCCCTGATCTGCTAATTTAGATTCCCTCGCTGACGACCTCGAAACGGATATTGACTATTCTCTGAACTCTGCCTGCCCTTTGATTAGAGATTTGTCCCTCACTATTCTGAGCCTTGCCTGGCTTGTACCTGGACTGTTATTGGACCACTCTGCCTGTGCCAACCGCAAGTACCTGTACTATAACATTGTGTATAAGTCCTGGGGGAAACCGAGTACCGGTAGGCCTGCTTACCTTATGGGAAAAGGGGCTTCTATAGGTGAAGACCACACAAGGGCTGACTATAGTGTCTGACCACCTGAGTTAGTGTGTAAGCGTGACAGACGGGTTTTTCTTCTTCAGAGCCTCTTCAGGAACTCCCTCTTCACTCAGTTGGCGCCCTTTCTTCTACTGGCTGTTAAACCTCTTCCAGTCATAAAACAGGACCCCATTTAGACACTGCTGTGGTTGGAAAGGGTCCAACCTGTCAGCACAACTTACGAAACTACATATATGTCCGGTGCTGCTTGATTTGTATATGTAAAGACAAATAGGCTGTTGACTTTGCAAGGTAATTTTCTCTTATCGAGGGTATATTCCTTGGCTTAGTGAATGGTGAAAATTCAATTTGCAAAGAATACCCAATCACATGCAAAGAGAATAAAAAAAATGTATTTCTCCTTGTACAGGATTGGATAATGTTAGTTAGCAGAGCTTCACCTCATTTACTAATCCCTTTGCTAAGTGAACAGTGTGACTCGGTTGAATTGATGATAGGCAACTCCTATCCTCATATTGATTAGTGGTTCCAAATTAATAATAACTACTGCAGTAGGGAACAGACACAAAAGATACGCTCAGCATCTTTCCAAATTACTGTTCTGCTTTATTATGACGCAATTGAAGGTTTTTATGCACATGATTACGTAGGTATCACATTAATATTACAATTGTACGTTTATGGTAACAAGGGGCGTTACACAGGCAGGCCAATTCTAATCAGGACTCGAAAGAATGTAAACATTTACTGAAAACATTATTAGTGCCGTGTGCACAGTGAGGGCAGTGTGCAATACATACAAAATACAATACAATTATATACAGAACTTACAAATTTCCATTACAGTCTCCCCTCTTTTGATCAATATTTTGATCACTAACCATACCTGCTATCACCTTTAACCTGGAACCTCCACACGCTTAGGTGGAGGTAGTCCTGGCCAAAGAGGCAAAAAACTCCATTGTGGAGAAAATAATAGCCGAGCAACTTTTTCATTACAAAATGACTTTTCATTGTGAAAAACAAATGATTGATAAGACATATTTACAGAATACTGGCTGTACACTCCTGTGGCCAGAATGGCCTTCTAGCTGAATTGTGGACATGCTGACTTATCAGCACATGTAAACACAGACAATTCTACATGAAATGGAAGACGCACAAAAGACAAATATGACTTCAACTTGGCTGAACTACTTTTCAAATATATATATATATCCCTTACAATTAAAGTAATTGAATCAAAAAGTACCCTAGACTGTGATCACAAGAGGGAAACAAATCAAACACAGAGATTTCTTTAATTTAGTCATTTTTGCAGTGTCTGGTGTGGATCCAGGTGACTTTTCCTTCAAGTTTTGCAAAAACTGTACATGAAATAGATGCTGTATTGAGTCTCCAAACATTTCTTTATATATAAATGTCTCTTAACAATCCACAAGTCACTTGGCTTTAGTTTTAGATCCTTCCAAACTTTTAGGATCTGGAATTGGGGAGAAAACACATAAATGAGTTTGTAAAAAACCTTAAAAGATCATCAGCATTCTCCGTGAGATCCGAATGAAGGACTTCAGCTGCTGAGACAAAATATAAGCAAGTGAGTAACACACTCCCAAACCAAATCCCATAGGGAGAGAGTCCAACATCCCCCTTAGGGGCTTGATAAAATTTAAGAAAACATTCAGGCAAAAGTTTTCTAGTTTCTTACTTTACTTTGTCCGCTATATTGTAGACAGTAGGGGGTGTAAAAATAAAACCTCAAAACTTCTAGTAAGGACTCTCCTATAAAAAATGATTTCCTCTGTTACTCTCTGTACTCCCTGGCACTCTGTACTTACAAACTACTTCTGATAACACTTTTTACTGTGGCCTTTGCAGTAGCATTTGCCACTGGACATCCAAAAAACATGTCCATACAGACAAAATGCATACTCGTAAGATCCTAACTTGGACATCTGGATATATCTTTTTTGTAATCTCTGGAAGGGATGTTCAGCTTTTGGTAACACCTTTGGTAACAGGTAAAACAAGAAGTGGTATGTTAGTAAAACAACTGTGGAGAACCCTGGCTCTATCCCATGCTCATTTACTAAGGCAGCCATAACTGCTTGTGACTGATGACACGGTCCATGTGTCAAGCTGGAGGGAAAAGAGTGGCTGGCAGACATAAATGATCACCTTTTCCAAAGTCCTGTTTCATAAGAAGTTGCCCCCTGTGGACCACTTGTTCTTCTCGTTCTGGGGTCCTTAAAGTTGAATTATTAATCCCAGCTATACTGGGCCAGAACTAGGGTGGAATCTGTGAGTTGCACAGACCCATCAAGTGTCCGGGGCTGTAAATGCAGCATCCTTAGTCACCTGGTCTGCTTCCATGTGTGAAAGTTAATATGGCTACCTCAGCAAGAACCTGGAAGGCTGAAAACAGCCAATCAAATTAACTTAGCATGCTTGATTGGTTTACCTGCCGAAGTAAAAACAAACTTCTGGCCCTTCAAATGGAACCAAAAGCTCTCTATATCTCGACTATCTATATAAATATACACTCTTTTTATAGCTCACAGGCTTTGCTAAAACATGGAGCTCTGCTTCTTGAGCTGGGGAAAAAGGATCCAATGACTTTGAATACAGAGTATCCTTCTGGGTGATAAACTGCATACTCAAATCTACAAAAAATGTAATATCTGGGTCTTCAGGGAGTGTGTCCTGCACTGGGCTCACAGCAGCTGATTCCTACACCATCAATTTAACACATGTGTCTTTTCCTTTCTTTTGAATAAATGTACGCATTTTTCATTGTTAGATTTGTACATAAACAAACTCATATTTTAAACCTTTCATTATACAAACATTTAGTTAGCTGTAAATTTGCTGCACAGAATGTCGGACCATTGACCAAAACAATATCTAACTTTGTCTAATAGCACCTTTGCATAAAAGCTACAGCTCTGATATATCGGGGTGAACTCTTCATTACTGGGTCCAGCTTGCATAAATATATTACAATGTCTTGTTTTCTATCACACTATTTGTGTAAGAACTCCAGTCTCATGTTTCAAAAGACAACTTTTTCCTGGCAATATTATAATAAATGATAACAATACCCTGCGGTCATGCAGAGATGTCCATAAATCCAAAACTATTCTTCTGCTTATACCACAGTACTTACAAGGAAAAGGGGCACATCATTTCACAATCCACACATTCTGCTTTGGATTTCAAAAATAAAAATAAATAAAAACAAAAGGACCAATCTGTATGATGGACCAGAAAGCATCAAAAACTATAAAACAACTGGCTGCAGGTGGCATCTATCCTAACAGGGTGTGTGGACTTGATGTGATGGGTCTGTTATATTTAAATTTTATTTATTATTACTCTTACATCATGGACCGCACATCAAGTTTTCATCAAAAACCTTACAATATCATTTTTGTAGAAGAACTTCTTATGTATCCCATCCATCTTGGCTTTGTTAAATATTATGGCAGCTTTATTCAAAATAACAACCTCATCTTAATCTTTTTTTCTCTCAATAAGGGCTTATTGTATAAATGTAAAATTACAAAATTGTTATCTTAATCTAAACTAATCCCATTTTTACAAATTTCCCCAATAACCTGGATTTCATTTCCAACCAAAGGTTGTCTAAACCAGTTTCAATATATCTATATAATTGTTAAACTCATATTAGAAATGAATACTCATTATTACTTAATTTTACTTAATTTCCCTTTTTTAAATGCACTGTTTCAACTATCAAAGGATATTCAATTTGTGTAATACACAGTTAAATGTAACCTTCATTTTACCATGTTTGGAAAACAGATTCAAAATAATTGTGATCACATTGTTTACCATTAGATTCGTTAACCCGGCACATTTTGTTATAAATGTTTTGTCTAAAAAACTGGAATTGGCATGATGTCCTTCCAGCTTATCACTAACCTCTCATCCCAGCCACATTTCTTTCATGAGAGTGTGAAGGAGGGGGTCACATCTGCTTACATGACACACACAAGCAATAGAACTAAAGGTCCCAGCATTCGCACACACATACACCAATATCTCTCTAAAATCGCTTACATTTTTCCCATTTGTACACAACATGTGCATATCATTCTCTCACTTTCTTTTAACTCTTTAATATTTCCCTGCCTAAATTCTGCTTTCCTTATTTTGTTTAAATAACTTTTATATCTAGCTTCTATGATTCTATGATCAGATGGGGAGCCACAGTGCTCATCCCATCTTCCCTCTCTGACAACATATAAAGTATTCTGTTTTACCTCTCATTTCTCTGTTTCTGACTTTACTAGTAGTGCCTGACCCCAAATTCATCCCACAACTTAACATGAAAATGTCCCTTTCTGTCTAGTGTTAATGTCACCCTTGATCCATCCTGCTCACATAGATAGCTGTTTCTCTAGCTGTTTACTCTGCATGATTCTTAGTCCCTGTGGACCTTGGTAACCCAGTTACCCATTGTGGATCCCTGTCCACTTTAGCCATTAATCTAGGGGCTCAGTATAGGCGGAACCGCACCTTTGGTTCATATATAGCGCTCCTCTTGCGCTGGGCATTTTTGAGGGTCTCTTACCCTTCATTCCCTTACTTAATTTAATGCCCATAATGACTGGCCAGTCTTCTCTCTCTTCTCTACGTGTGCCTATACCCTCTTGCCTCTAAACTACTTTATCTAGCAGATGTACTACATATACCTGTGAACAGCACTATTCTTCCCTTTCTTATTTATAACACTCCAATGGACAATAGACAGGGACAACATAACATATAACCACCAATCAATACAGTTCGATTAAGGGGAGTAAAATAGGTACCCTTTGTCCCGAAAATGCCTTACCGATCAAGGAAGTCTGATAACTCAAATGTAAGCAAAAGGCTTACCTCAGCCGGCTGATTATCAGAAATTCCCGGATCGTTTCAAGCTCCTCGTTTCGGATACTCAGGGTCACCTGGAATCCCCTCCTGGCTGGCTCGCCATGCTGACTCGGTTGAATTGATGATAGGCAACTCCTATCCTCATATTGATTAGTGGTTCCAAATTAATAATAACTACTGCAGTAGGGAACAGACACAAAAGATACGCTCAGCATCTTTCCAAATTACTGTTCTGCTTTATTATGACGCAATTGAAGGTTTTTATGCACATGATTACGTAGGTATCACATTAATATTACAATTGTACGTTTATGGTAACAAGGGGCGTTACACAGGCAGGCCAATTCTAATCAGGACTCGAAAGAATGTAAACATTTACTGAAAACATTATTAGTGCCGTGTGCACAGTGAGGGCAGTGTGCAATACATACAAAATACAATACAATTATATACAGAACTTACAAATTTCCATTACAAGTGTGTTTTAGTAAATCAACCCCCTTAGTCTTAAATGGGTTTGAGTTGATTTACTAAAGGAGTTGAAGATCTCAGCTCAATAAATTGTGTAAATATTCACATTAATTATCCAATCATTTTAAAAAGCAAAATCATGTGTACTGATCTTTTCTGCACATGATTGGGTATTCAAAGGAAATTTGCTTTCACATGATTACATAATTTAAACCCTTCCCATCCTTAGGCCATTTATAAATGACCTAAGGTTAAAGTGGTTATACTGGGATCATGGTTGAGATTCCAACCATGATCCCCATATTGTTTTTTTCAGTGGATGATTTCCTACACGGTAAAAGTAATCCTAGCGGCTGTAAAGGGTATTGGGTTTGGGACTATAGGGACTAGGGTTGTGGTTAGAGGTTTGGGGACTATATACACTGGGACTAGGGTTAGGGATTTGGGAACTATAGGTACCGGGATAAGGGTTAGGGTGGGGACTACTGGGAGTGGTATTAGGGATAGAGTTAAGGGTTTGGGACTATAGGGATGGGATGAGGGTTAGGGTTTGGAACTATAGTGATTGGGATTAGGGTTGAGGTTTGAGACTATTGGGACCAGGATTAGGGTTAGGGTTAGGGGTTTGGGACTATAAGAACTGGGATTAGGGTTAGGGGTTCAGAACTATAGGGATCTGGATTAGGGTTAGGGATGGGGGTTATGGACTACTAAGAGTGGTATAGGGTTAGGGGTTTGGGACTACAGGGAGTGGGATTAGGGTTAAGGGGTTTGGGACTATAGGGATCGGGATTAGGGTTAGTGGTCTGGGACTATATGGACCAGGATTAGGGTTAAGGGTAGCAGGTTTGGGGCTATAGGGTCCGGGGTTAGGGTTAGGGGTTTGGGACAATAGGGCCCGGGATTAGGGTTAGGGTTGGGGGTTTGGGATTACTTGGAATGGAGTTAGGGTTAAGGGTTTGGGACTATAGGGATGGGATTAGCATTAAGGGTATCGGGTTTTGGAACATAGGGACCGTGATTAGGGATAGGGTTAGGGGTTTGGGACTATAGGGACTGGGATTAAGGTTAGGGGTTTGGGAATATAGGGACTGGGATTAGGGTTAGGGTTAGGGGTTTGGGAATATAGAGTCTGGCATTAGGGTTAGGGGTTTGGGACTATAGGGACCAGGATTAGGGTTAGAGTTGGGGGTTAGGGAATACTGGGAGTGGGATTAGGGTTAGGGTTAAGGGTTTGGTTCTATAGGGATGGGATTAGGGTTAATGGTAGCGGGTTTGGGACTATTATGACCAGGATTAGGATTAGGGTTAGGGGTTTGGAACTATAGGGACCGGGATTAGGGTTAGGGTAGTGGGTTTGGGACTATGGGGACTGAAATTAGGGGTAGGGTTAGGGGTCTTGGACTATAGGGACTGGGATTTGAGTTAGGGGTTTGGGACTACAGGGACTGGGATGAGGGTTAGGGGTTTGGGACTATAGGGACTGGGATAAGGGTTAGGCGTTTGGGACTATAGGGTCCGGGATTTGGGTTAGGTTTAGGGGTTTGGGACTACTGGGAGTGGGATTAGGGTTAGGGGTTTGGGACTACTGGAAATTGGATTAGGGTTAGGGTTGGGGGTTTGGGGCTATAGGTACCGATATTAGGGTTAAGGTTAAGGGTTATGTACTATAGGGACTGGGATTAGGGTTAGGGGTTTTGGACTATAGGGACTTTGATTAGGGTAATGGTTAGTGGTTTGGGACTATAGGGACTGGGGTTAGGGTTAGGGTTTGGGACTATAGCTACCGGGATAAGGGTTAGAGTTGGGGGTTATGGACTACTAAGAGTGGGATTAGGGTTAGGGGTTTGGGGCTACTGGGAGTGAGATTAGGGTTAGGGGTTTGGGACTACTGGGAGTGGGATTAGTGTTTGGGGTTTGGAACTATAGTGACCAGGATTAGGGTTAGGGGTTTGGGACTATAGGGACTGGGATTAGGGGTAGGTGTTTTGGACTACTGGAAGTGGGATTAGGGTTTGGGACTATAGAGACTGGGATTAGGGTTTTGGGTTTGGGAGTATAGGGACCGGGATTAGGGTAAGGGTTAGGGGTTTGGAACTATAGGGACCGGGATTAGGGTTAGGGTTGTGGGCTTGGGACTATTGGCAGTGGGATAAGGGTTAGGTGTTTGGGACTACTGGGAGTCGGTTTAGGGTTAGGGTTAGGGGTTTGTGACTAATGGGAGAGGGATAAGGGTTAGGTGTTTGGGACTACTGGGAGTGGGATTAGATTTATGGTTTTGGGACTATAGTGAATGGGATTAGGGTTAGGGGTTTGGGACTATAGGGACTGGGGTTAGGGTTAGGGGTTTGGGACTACTGGTAGTGGGATTAGCATTAGGGTTAGGGGTCTGGGACTATACTTACTGGGGTTAGGGTTAGCAACTGGGGTTTGGAACTATAGGGTCCAGGATTAGGGTTAAGGGTAGCAGGTTTGGGACTATAGGGACCGCGGTTAGGGGTTTGGGACTATAGGGACTGGGATTAGGGTTATGGTTAGGGGTTTGGGACTATAGGGACCAGTATTAGGGTTAAGGGTAGTGAGTTTGGGACTAAAGGGACCAGGGTTAGGGTTAGGGGTTTGGGGACTATATGGACTAGGACTAGGGTTAGGGGTTTGGGGACTATAGGGACTGGGATAAGGGTTAGGGTTGGGACTACTGGGAGTGGTTTTAGGGTTAAGGGTTTGTTACCGTAGGGATGGGATTAGGGTTTTGATTTGGAACTATAGTGATCGGGATTAGGGTTGAGGTTTGGGGTTTGGGACTATAGGGACTGGGATTAGGGTTAGGGTTAAGGGTTTGGGACTACTGGGAGTGGGATTAGGGTTAGGGGTTTGGGACTATAGAGACTGGGATTAGGGTTAGGGGTTTGGGACTATAGGGACCAGGATTAGGGTTAGAGTTGGGGGTTAGGGAATACTCAGAGTGGGATTAGGGTTAGGGTTAAGGGTTTGGTTCTATAGGGATAGGATTAGGGTTAATGGTAGCGGGTTTGGGACTATTATGTCCAGGATTAGGGTTAGGGGTTGGGAACTATAGGGACTGGGATTAGGGTAAGGGTAGTGGGTTTGGGACTATCGGGACTGGAATTAGGGGTAGGTTTAGGGGTCTGGGACTATATGGACTGGGGTTAGGGTTAGGGGTTTGGGACTACTGGTAGTGGGATTAGCATTAGGGTTAGGGGTTTGGGACTATACTTACTGGGGTTAGGGTTAGTGGTTTGGAACTATAGGGTCCAGGATTAGGGTTAAGGGTAGCAGGTTTGGGATGATAGGGACTGGAGTTAGGGGTTTGGGACTATAAGGACTGGGATTAGGCTTATGGTTAGGGGTTTGGGACTATAGGGACCAGTATTAGGGTTAAGGGTAGTGGGTTTGGGACTATAGGGACCAGGGTTAGGGTTAGGGGTTTGGGGACTATATGGACTGGGACTAGGGTTAGGGGTTTGGGGACTATAGGGACTGGGATAAGGGTTAGGGTTGGGACTACTGGGAGTGGGAATAGGGTTAGGGTTAAGGGTTTGGGACTATAGGGATGGGATGAGGGTTAGGGTTTGGAACTATAGTGATTGGGATTAGGGTTGAGGGTTGGGGTTTGGGACTATAGGGACTGGGATTAGGGTTAGGGTTAAGGGTTTGGGATAACTGGGAGTGGGATTAGGGGTTTGGGACTATAGGGACTGGGATTAGAGTTAGGGTTTTGGGACTATAGGTACTGGGGTTAGGGGTTTGGAACTATAAGGTCAAGAATTAGGGTTAAGGGTAGCGGGTTTGGGACTATATGGACCAGGATTAGGGTTAAGAGTTTTGGACTATAGGGCCCAGGATTAGGTTTGGGGTAGGGGGTTTGGGATTATTTGGAGTTGAGCTGGGGTTAAGGGTTTGAGACTATAGGGATGGGATTAGGGTTAAGGGTATCGGGTTTTGGACTATAGGGAGCATGATTAGGGTTAGGGGTTTGGGACTATAGAGACTGGGATTAGGGTTAGGGGTTTGGGACTATAGGGACTGGGATTAGGGTTAGAGTTGGGGGTTAGGGACTACTCGGAGTGGGGTTAGGGTTAAGGGTTTGGGACTATATGGATGGGATTAGGGTTAAGTGTATCGGGTTTTGGACTATAGGAAGCATGATTAGGGTTAGGGGTTTGGGACTATAGGGACTGGTATTAGGGTTAGGGGTTTTGGGACTGGGATTATGGTTAGGGGTTTGCGACTATAGGGACTGGGATGAGGGTTAGGGGTTTGGGACTATAGAGACTGGGATTAAGGTTAGGGTTAGGGGTTTGGGACTATAGGGACCGGGATTAGGGTTAGAGTTGGGGGTTTGGGACTACTGGAAGTGATATTAGGGTTAGGGGTTTGGGAATATAGGGACTGGGATTAGGGATTTGGGACTAAAGGGACTGGGATTAGGGTTAGGGATGAGGGTTATGGACTGCTAATAGTGGGATTTGGGTTAGGGGTTTGGGACTACTGGGAGTGAGATTAGGGTTAGGGTTTTGAACTATAGTGACTGGGATTATGGTAAGGGTTAGGGGTTTGGGACTAAAGGGACTGGGATTGGGGTTTGGGACTACTGGGACTGGGATTAGGGTTAGGGGGTGGTACAAGTAGGAATGGATTTAGAGTTAGAGTTTTGGGACTCTAGGGACTGGGGTTAGGGGTTCGGAACTATAAGGACAAGGATTAGGGTTAAGGGTAGCAGGTTTAGGACTATAGGGACTGGGGTTAGGGTTAAGGGTTTTAGACTATTGGGACTAAGATTAGGTTTAGGGGTTTGGGACTATAGGGCCTGGGATTAGGGTTAGGGTTGGGGGGTTGGGATTACTCAGAGTGGGATTAGGGTTAAGGGTTTGGGACTAAAGGGGTGAGATTTGGGTTCAGGGCATCGGGTTTTGGACTATAGGGACCATGATTAGGGTTAGGGGTTTGGGACTATAGGGACTGGGATTAGGGTTAGGGTTAGAGGTTTGGGACTATAGGGGTTAGGGTTAGAGGTTTGGGACTATAGGGGTTAGGGTTAGGGGTTTGAGACTATAGAGACTGGGATTAGGGTTAGGGGTTTGGGAGTATAGGGACCAGGATTAGGGTTAGAGTTGGGGGTTAGGGACTACTGGGAGTGGTATTAGGGTTAGTGTTAAGGGTTTGGGACTATAGGGACCGGGTTTAGGGTTAAGGTTGGGGGTTTGGGGGGGTGCTTATACAGCAGGTACCGTGGGCCAAGAAACAATCAAACGCGAAGAGCGAGCAGATTAGAGAAGAGGTATCAAAAATGTAGAGGCAGTATGTTGAGGACCCAAACCCAGAAAATCAGGCACTATGTTTAAAAAAGCAACAGGAGTACAGGATGGACACAATTAGAAAGGCCGAGAATAAGAGACTGTTCCAGAAGCAGAAGTGCTTTGGAGACGGGGAAAGAGTGGGTCGAACGTTGGCACTGTTGGTCAACACCAACTCTTCCTCCTCATCATTGCCTATGATTAGGACTCCTAATGGAGAAAATTAATTTGATCCTCAGAAAGTTAAGGAAGCATTTTTTAATTATTATAAGGATTTATATAAGTCACAGGGTAGGCTAGAACAAAAGATAGGGGAAAGCTTCCTGGAGAATGCTCATCTGCCGACTCTCCCCGATACAGATAGGGCTGGTCTGGAATCCCCTATAACCCTTGAAGAATTAAAGCAAGCAGTAGCAGATATGCCTAATCAAAAATCTCCAGGCCCTGATGGATTGCCTTTGGAAGTCTATAAACACTTCGGGGCGGTACTGCTCCCATTTCTCTTGAAAACATTGAATTGGGCAATTATAGAAGGAAGGCTGCCCTCCTCGATGTTAGAGGCCAATATAATATTGATACCGAAAGATGGGAAAGACCACCTTGACGTATCTTCATACAGGCCAATTTCACTGCTCTTCTCTGACATCAAAATTCTGGCAAAAATAATGGCAACTTGGCTAAATAAATGTATCTCGGGCTTGGTGCATCCGGACCAGTCGGGATTTATTCCTAATAGGTCTGTTAGTGTAAACATTAGACGGACGTACCTGTGTCTTCAATCTCTGGCAGGGGGAAACGCCTCTAGGGCGATATTATCCTTGGATGTTGCCAAGGTGTTCGACAGTATGGAATGGGACTACCTTTGGTGGGTACTGGAGAGATTTGGGTTCGGCCCCATGTTTATAAGATGGGTGAAAATTCTATACTCCCACCCAAGAGCTAGATTAAAGATAAACAACAAATTTTCTGAATGGATGCCTCTTGAGAGAGGGACAAGACAGGGGTGCCCATTGTCACACCTGCTGTTTGCCCTGGCTATGGAGCCGCTAGCGGAAGTAGTTAGAACAGCGACTGGAGTGCAGTGATTTAAGAGAAGTAACGGGGAAGATAAGATAGTGCTATTTGCAGATGACGTGCTATTATTCTTGGGCGACACAGGGTCATCACTAGAAAAAGCGATTCAGCTGGTGGAAAGGTTTGGGAACTTATCGGGACTTGTAGTGAATTGTGGCAAGTCCACGCTAATACCAATAGATTCAACTGTTAACGCCCCGATTGGTTGTATGCCTCGGCTAAAGGTGACAGAGAAAATTAGGTATTTGGGAATAATGGTATCTGGTGATCCCTACAAATACATCGAAGATAACCTAGCCCCTCTGCTAGAAACATTTAAAAGAAAAAGTGACATATGGGGAAAACTTCCCCTATCTATGGCAGGTAGAACCAACCTAGTCAAGATGATATGGTTGCCACAACTTTTGTACGTACTCCATAACTCCCCAGCCTGGATTGGGAAGAAATGTTTTTTAAAAATAAATACCTTGTTTAGAGAACTAATCTGGAGGAAAGGGCAGGCAAGGATCAGCTTGCAGACATTACAGCATCCTACCAGGGAGGGGGGACTGGCAGTGCCCCAACCATATCATTACTTCCTGGCTGCCCAGTTGCAGCATATAGGGGGATGTGAGACCCAGGGTTGGAGAGATACTAGCGGGGAAATTATGCTACAGAATAGCTCGCACAAGTCTCTGATAGAGGCATTGGAGGACGGGTCACTGCAGGACAGGCCTCCAACAAGTAGATTAGTAAACAAACTTTAGCAGTCGACTAAACGGATTATGGATTATAGAGGGTTCACTGAATTCTCACCAATATGGCAAAATACATTTTTGCATGAGCTGATGACCTTGGAAAAAAATAGGATTTGGGAACTTTATGGAATTAGTAGGCTAGCTCAGTTATATGGAGATAATACAAAGCTAAAATCTTTTACTGAGCTTAGGACTGAATATGGAATCCCAAAAAAAACATTCTATTACTACCTACAGGTTAAGCATGCCTTGGATAGCCAATTCAAGAATTGCCCGCCCGTGTGGTGCAAGGTTTCTCTCCTTGAAAGTATTGTTAGAACAAACAGCACCAAGGGTCTGATAGCAAAGGCATATGGGCAACTGGTTGAAAAGCTACTTGCCCCACAGTCGTCTATGGGAGTCATAGCAAGATGGGAGGCAGACGTGGGGGAGATTGCGGATCACCAGTGGAAGAAGATTTTGGAGTGTTGCCCCTTGGTGTCTGTCTCTCTATCACAGCAGGCCTCGCACCTCCTCCTGCTACATAGAGCCTATTATACCCCAAAAAGACTACATAAATTTGGTAATAGGCTAGATGATAAATGCCCTAGGTGCCTGGACACAGGAGATCTTATTCATATGATGTGGAGATGCCCAAAACTAGCAAGGTATTGGAGAGAGATAATAAAGACCATAGAAATTAGGTGGAAAATCAAATTAGCTTTGGAGGCCAGGGTATGTATTCTTGGCCTGATAAGCGAGAATATAGGGTGTACTAGTATCAATATTGCTGTGCGGAGGTGCCTCTACCAGGCAAGGAAGTTGATAGCCCAGTCCTGGCTTTCTGCTATACCCCCAACTCCGGAAGACTGGATTGAAGTGGTGAACAAGTTGGTATGGATAGAAAAAACAACATATATTAGAAGGGGAAGCTATGGTAAATTTGTAAAGATATGGAGCCCATGGTTAGACTGGTTGGGTGTTTCCCCTTGAAAGTTGGAGGAAATTAGACGATAAACCATACAGATGTGAATGTGGGAACATAGAGGAATGCGGGTGGGTGGAAATAGATCAGGGAAAATACTAGTTAGATTGAAAATACTCCCGGTCACTTCTATTATTTGGGGGAGGAGGGGGAGGGTAATTTTGGGTGGGTTAAGGGTAGGAGGGGGGTGGGTAGACGCAGTATAGGGGTAGGGAGGGTTGGGGAACTGAGGGGAAAAAAAGGTGAAAAAGTAATGTAATTGGCATTTATATTTAGCCACGGCGGTGCTTACCAGTTAATAATTTAAATAATGTATGTAAAATTGTCTGTATTGGTATGTGTGTTTTGTACTAAAATTGGTTAAGAAGACGTATAAAACTAGAAGAGGAAAAACATATACCACAATGATGTGAATTGGTGAAGGCGACAGTTAATGAACATTAATCTGATTCTGCCCTCTAGTGGTGTTCGCTGATGTGGTAAAAAAAAAAGGTTGGGGGTTTGGGACTACTGGGAGAGGGATTAGGGTTAGGGTTAATGGTTTGGGACTATACGGATGGGATAGGGTTAGGGTTAGGGTTAGGGGTTTGGGACTAAAGGTAGCAGGATTAGGGTTAAGGTTGGGGCTTTGGGACTACTGGGAGAGGAATTAAGGTTAGGGTTAATGGTTTGGGACTATAGAGATGGGATTAGGGTTAAGGGTAGTGGGTTTGAGACTATGGGGACCAGGATTAGGGTTAGGATTAGGGGTTTAGAACTATAGGGACCGGGATTAGGGTTAAGGGTAGCAGGTTTTGTATTATAGGGACTGGGATTAGGGTTAGGGCTTGGGACTATAGAGACCAGGATTAGGGTTAGGGGTTTGGGACTATAAGAACTGGGATTAGGGTTAGGGGTTTGGAACTATAGGGATCTGGATTAGGGTTAGGGATGGGGGTTATGGACTACTAAGAGTGGGATTATGGTTAGGGGTTTGGGACTACAGGGAGTGGGATTAGGGTTAGGGGTTTGGGACTATAGGGACCGGGATTAAAGTTAGGAGTCTGGAACTATATGGACCTGGATTCGGGTTAAGGGTAGTAGGTTTGGGACTATAGGGACCGGGGTTAGGGTTAGGGGTTTGGGACTATAGGGCCTGAGATTAGGGCTAGGGTTGGGGGTGATGGATTACTTGGAGTGGAGTTAGGGTTAAGGGTTTGGGACTATAGGGATGGGATTAGCATTAAGGGTATCAGGTTTTGGAATATAGGGACCGTGATTAGGGATAGGGTTAGGGGTTTGGGAATATAGGGACTGGGATTAGGGTTAGGGGTTTGGGACTATAGAGACTGGGATTAGGGTTAGGGGTTTGGGATTATAGGGACCAGGATTAGGGTTAGAGTTGGGGGTTAGGGAATACTGGGATTAGGGTTAGGGTTAAGGGTTTGGTTCTATAGGGATTTGATTAGGGTTAATGGTAGTGGGTTTGGGACTATTATGACCAGGATTAGGGTTAGGGTTAGGGGTTTGGAACTATAGGGACTGGGGTTAGGGTAGTGGGTTTGGGACTATAGGGACTGGAATTAGGGGTAGGGGTAGGGGTCTTGGATTATAGGGACTGGGATTTGGGTTAGGGGTTTGGGACTACAGGGACTGGGATGAGGGTTAGGGGTTTGGGACTATAGGGACCAGGATTAGGGTTAGAGTTGGGGGTAAGGGAATACTGGGAGTGGGATTAGGGTTAGGGTTAAGGGTTTGGTTCTATAGGGATGGGATTAGGGTTAATGGTAGCAGGTTTGGGACTATTATGACCAGGATTAGGGTTAGGGGTTTGGAACTATAGGGACTGGGATTAGGGTTAGGGTAGTGGGTTTGGGACTATAGGGACTGGAATTAGGGGTAGGGTTAGGGGTCTTGGACTATAGGGACTGGGATTTGGGTTAGGGGTTTGGGACTACAGGGACTGGGATGGGGGTTAGGGGTTTGGGACTATAGGGACTGGGATAAGGGTTAGGGGTTTGGAACTATAGGGACCGGGATTTGGGTTAGGTTTAGGGGTTTGGGACTACTGGGAGTGGGATTAGGGTTAGGGGTTTGGGACTTCTGGAAATTGGATTAGGGTTAGGGTTGGGGGTTTGGGGCTATAGGTATCGATGTTAGGGTTAAGGTTAAGGGTTTGGTACTATAGGGACTGGGATTAGGGTTAGGGGTTTTGGACTATAGGGACTTTGATTAGGGTAATGGTTAGTGGTTTGGGACTATAGGGACCGGGGTTAGGGTTAGGGTTTGGGACTATAGGTACCGGGATTAGGGTTAGAGTTGGGGGTTATGGACTACTAAGAGTGGGATTAGGGTTAGGGGTTTGGGGCTACTGGGAGTGGGGTTAGGGTTAGGGGTTTGGGACTATAGTGACTGGGATTAGGGGTAGGTGTTTTGGACTACTGGAAGTGGGATTAGGGTTTGGGACTATAGAGACTGGGATTAAGGTTTTGGGTTTGGGAGTATAGGGACCGGTATTAGGGTAAGGGTTAGGGGTTTGGAACTATAGGGACCGGGATTAGGGTTAGGGTTGTGGGCTTGGGAGTATTGGCAGTGGGATAAGGGTTAGGTGTTTGGGACTACTGGGAGTCAGTTTAGGGTTAGGGGTTTGGGACTAATGGGAGAGGGATAAGGGTTAGGTGTTTGGGACTACTGGGAGTGGGATTAGATTTATGGTTTTGGGACTATAGTGAATGGGATTAGGGTTAGGGTTAGGGGTTTGGAACTATAGGGACTGGGGTTAGGGTTAGGGGTTTGGGACTACTGGTAGTGGGATTAGCATTAGGGTTAGGGGTTTGGGACTATACTTACTGGGGTTAGGGTTAGCAACTGGGGTTTGGAACTATAGGGTCCAGGATTAGGGTTAAGGGTAGCAGGTTTTGGACTATAGGGACCGGGGTTAGGGGTTTGGGACTATAGGGACTGGGATTAGGGTTATGGTTAGGGTTTTGGGACTATAGGGACCAGTATTAGGGTTAAGGGTAGTGGGTTTGGGACTAAAGGGACCAGGGTTAGGGGTTTGGGGACTATATGGACTAGGACTAGGGTTAGGGGTTTGGGGACCATAGGGACCGGGATAAGGGTTAGGGTTGGGACTACTGGGAGTGGGGTTAGGGTTAAGGGTTTGGGACTATAGGGATGGGATTAGGGTTAGGATTTGGAACTATAGTGATCGGGATTAGGGTTGAGGTTTGGGGTTTGGGACTATAGGGACTGGGATTAGGGTTAGGTTTAAGGGTTTGGGACTACTGGGAGTGGGATTAGGGTTAGGGGTTTGGGACTATAGAGACTGGGATTAGGGTTAGGGTTAGGGGTTTGGGACTATAGGGACCGGGATTAGGGTTAGAGTTGGGGGTTAGGGACTACTGGGAGTGGTATTAGGGTTAGGGGTTTGGGAATATAGGGACTGGGATTAAGGTTAGGGATTTGGAACTATAGGGACCGGGATTAGGGTTAGGGAAGGGGGTTATGGACTGCTAATAGTGGGATTTGGGTTAGGGGTTTGGGACTACAGGGAGTGGGATTAGGGATAGGGGTTTGGGATTACTGGGAGTAAGATTAGGGTTAGGGTTTTGAACTATAGTGACCAGGATTAGGGTTAGGGGTTTCTAACTGTAGGTATGGGGATTAGGGTTAAGGGTAGCGGGTTTTGAATTATATGGACCGGGATTAGGGTTAGGGTTTTGGGACTATAGGGACCAGGATTAAGGTTTGGGGTTTGAGACTCTAATTACTGGGATTAGGGTTAGGGGTTTAGAACTATAGGGATCTGGATTAGGGTTAGGGATGGGGGTATGGACTACTAAGAGTGGGATTAGAGTTAGGGGTTTGGGACTACAGGGAGTGGGATTAGGGTTAGGGGTTTGGGACTATAGGTACTGGGATTAGGGTTAGGGGTCTGGGACTATATGGACCAGGATTAGGGTTAAGGGTAGCAGGTTTGGGACTATAGGGACCGGGGTTAGGGGTTTGGGACTATAGGGCCCGAGATTAGGGTTACGGTTTGGGGTTTGGGATTACTTGGAATGGAGTAAGGGTTAAGGGTTTGGGACCATAGGGATGGGATTAACGTTAAGGGTATCGGGTTTTGGAATAGAGGGAACATGATTGGGGATAGGGTTAGGGGTTTGGGACTATAGGGACTGGGTTTAGGGTAAGGGGTTTGGGACTATAGGTACTGGGATTAGGGTTAGGGTTTGGGGTTAGGGACTATAGAGACTGGGATTAGGGTTAGGGGTTTGGGATTATAGGGCCCGGGGTTAGGGTTAGGGTTGGGGGTTTGGGATTACTTGGAATGGAGTTAGGGTTAAGGGTTTGGGACTATAGGGATGGGATTAGCGTTGAGGGTATCGGGTTATAGAATATAGGGAACGTGATTAGGGATAGGGTTAGGGGTTTGGGACTATTGCAACTGGGATTAGGGTTAGGGGGTTGGGACTATAGGGACTGGGATTAGGTTTAGGGTTTGGGATTAGGGACTATAGAGACTGGGATTAGGGTTAGGGGTTTGGGACTATAGGGACCAGGATTAGGGTTAGAGTTGGGGGTTAGGGAATACTGGGAGTGGGATTAGGGTTAGGGTTAAGGGTTTGGTTCTATAGGCTTGGGATTAGGGTTAATGGTAGCGGGTTTGGGACTATTATGACAAGGATTAGGGTTAGGGTTAGGGGTTGGCAACTATAGGGACCGGGATTAGGGTTAGGGTAGTGGGTTTGGGACTATGGGGACTGGTAATAGGGGTAGGGTTAGGGGTCTGGGACTATAGGGACTGGGGTTAGGGGTTTGGGACTACTGGTAGTGGGATTAGCATTAGGGTTAGGGGTTTGGGACTATACTTACTGGGGTTAGGGTTAGCGGTTTGGAACTATAGGGTCCAGGATTAGGGTTAAGGGTCACAGGTTTTGGACTATAGGGACCGGTGTTAGGGGTTTAGGACTATAAGGACTGGGATTAGGGTTATGGTTAGGGGGTTGGGACTATAGGGTCCAGTATTAGGGTTAAGGGTAGTGGGTTTGGGACTATAGGGACCAGGATTAGGGTTAGGGGTTTGGGGGCTATATGGACTGGGACTAGGGTTAGGGTTTGGGGTTAGGGACTATAGAGACTGGGATTAGGGTTAGGGGTTTGGGATTATAGGGCCCGGGGTTAGGGTTAGGGTTGGGGGTTTGGGATTACTTGGAATGGAGTTAGGGTTAAGGGTTTGGGACTATAGGGATGGGATTAGCGTTGAGGGTATCGGGTTATAGAATATAGGGAATGTGATTAGGGATAGGGTTAGGGGTTTGGGACTATTGCAACTGGGATTAGGGTTAGGGGGTTGGGACTATAGGGACTGGGATTAGGTTTAGGGTTTGGGATTAGGGACTATAGAGACTGGGATTAGGGTTAGGGGTTTGGGACTATAGGGACCAGGATTAGGGTTAGAGTTGGGGGTTAGGGAATACTGGGAGTGGGATTAGGGTTAGGGTTAAGGGTTTGGTTCTATAGGCTTGGGATTAGGGTTAATGGTAGCGGGTTTGGGACTATTATGACAAGGATTAGGGTTAGGGTTAGGGGTTGGCAACTATAGGGACCGGGATTAGGGTTAGGGTAGTGGGTTTGGGACTATGGGGACTGGTAATAGGGGTAGGGTTAGGGGTCTGGGACTATAGGGACTGGGGTTAGGGGTTTGGGACTACTGGTAGTGGGATTAGCATTAGGGTTAGGGGTTTGGGACTATACTTACTGGGGTTAGGGTTAGCGGTTTGGAACTATAGGGTCCAGGATTAGGGTTAAGGGTCACAGGTTTTGGACTATAGGAACCGGTGTTAGGGGTTTAGGACTATAAGGACTGGGATTAGGGTTATGGTTAGGGCGTTGGGACTATAGGGTCCAGTATTAGGGTTAAGGGTAGTGGGTTTGGGACTATAGGGACCAGGATTAGGGTTAGGGGTTTGGGGGCTATATGGACTGGGACTAGGGTTAGGGTTTGGGGTTAGGGACTATAGAGACTGGGATTAGGGTTAGGGGTTTGGGATTATAGGGCCCGGGGTTAGGGTTAGGGTTGGGGGTTTGGGATTACTTGGAATGGAGTTAGGGTTAAGGGTTTGGGACTATAGGGATGGGATTAGCGTTGAGGGTATCGGGTTATAGAATATAGGGAACGTGATTAGGGATAGGGTTAGGGGTTTGGGACTATTGCAACTGGGATTAGGGTTAGGGGGTTGGGACTATAGGGACTGGGATTAGGTTTAGGGTTTGGGATTAGGGACTATAGAGACTGGGATTAGGGTTAGGGGTTTGGGACTATAGGGACCAGGATTAGGGTTAGAGTTGGGGGTTAGGGAATACTGGGAGTGGGATTAGGGTTAAGGGTTTGGTTCTATAGGCTTGGGATTAGGGTTAATGGTAGCGGGTTTGGGACTATTATGACAAGGATTAGGGTTAGGGTTAGGGGTTGGCAACTATAGGGACCGGGATTAGGGTTAGGGTAGTGGGTTTGGGACTATGGGGACTGGTAATAGGGGTAGGGTTAGGGATCTGGGACTATAGGGACTGGGGTTAGGGGTTTGGGACTACTGGTAGTGGGATTAGCATTAGGGTTAGGGGTTTGGGACTATACTTACTGGGGTTAGGGTTAGCGGTTTGGAACTATAGGGTCCAGGATTAGGGTTAAGGGTCACAGGTTTTGGACTATAGGGACCGGTGTTAGGGGTTTAGGACTATAAGGACTGGGATTAGGGTTATGGTTAGGGGGTTGGGACTATAGGGTCCAGTATTAGGGTTAAGGGTAGTGGGTTTGGGACTATAGGGACCAGGATTAGGGTTAGGGGTTTGGGGGCTATATGGACTGGGACTAGGGTTAGGGGTTTGGGGACTATAGGGACCGGGAAAAGGGTTAGGGTTGGGACTACTGGGAGTGGGATTAGGGTTATGGTTAAGGGTTTGGGACTATAGGGATGGGATGAGGGTTAGGGTTTGGAACTATAGTGATCAGGATTGGGGTTGAGGTTTGGTGCTTGGGACTATAGGGACTGGGATTAGGGTTAGGGTTAGGGGTTTGGGATAACTGGGGTTGGGATTAGAGTTAGGGGTTTGGGACTATAGGGACTGGGATTAGAGTTAGGGTTTTGGGACTACAGGGACTGGGGTTAGGGGTTTGGGACTATAAGGACAAGAATTAGGGTTAAGGGTAGCGGGTTTGGGACTATATGGACCAGGATTAGGGTAAAGGGTAGTAGGTTTGGGACTATAGGGACCGGGGTTATGGGTTTGGGACTATAGGAACTAAGATTAGGGTTAGGAGTTTTGAACTATAGGGCCCGGGATTAGGTTTGGGGTAGGGGGTTTGGGATTACTCGGAGTGGGGCTGGGGTTAAGGGTTTGGGACTATATGGATGGGATTAGGGTTAAGGGTATCAGGTTTTGGACTATAGGGAGCATGATTAGGGTAAGGGGTTTGGGACTATAGGGACTGGGATTAGGGTTAGGGTTTGGGGTTTTGGACTATAGGGACTGGGATTAGGGTTAGCGGTTTGTGACTATAGGGACTGGGATGAGGGATAGGGTTAGGGGTTTGGGACTATAGAGACTGGGATTAGGGTTAGGGTTAGGGGTTTGGGACTATAGGGCCCGGGATTAGGGTTAGAGTTGGGGGTTAGGGACTACTCGGAGTGGGGTTAGGGTTAAGGGTTTGGGACTATATGGATGGGATTAGGGTTAAGGGTATCGGGTTTTGGACTATAGGGAGCATGATTAGGGTTAGGGGTTTGGGACTATAAGGACTGGGATTAGGGTTAGGGTTTTGTACTATAGGGACTGGGATTATGGTTAGGGGTTTGCAACTATAGGGACTGGGATGAGGGTTTGGGTTAGGGGTTTGGGACTACAGAGACTGGGAATAGGGTTAGGGTTAGGGTTTGGAACTATAGGGACCGGGATTAGGGTTAGAGTTGGGGGTTTGGGACTACTGGGAGTGGTATTAGAGTTAGAGGTTTGGGAATATAGGGACTGGGATTAGGGATTTGGGACTATAGGGACCGGGATTAGGGTTAGGGATGAGGGTTATGGACTGCTAATAGTTCTATTTGGGTTAGGGGTTTGGGACTACAGGGAGTGGGATTAGGGATAGGGGTTTGGGACTACTGGGAGTGAGATTAGGATTACGGTTTTGAACTATAGTGACTGGGATTATGGTTAGGGGTTTGGGACTAAAGGGACTGGGATTAGGGTTAGGGGTTGGGACTACTATGAGTGGGATTAGGGTTAGGGGGTGGTACAAGTAGGAATGGATTTAGAGTTAGGGTTTTGGGACTATAGGGACTGGGGTTAGGGTTAGGGGTTCAGAGCTATAAGGACATGGATTAGGGTTAAGGGTAGCGGGTTTGGGACTATAGGGACTGGGATTAGGGTTAGGGGTTTGTTACTACAGGGACCGGGATTAGGGTTAAGGGTAGCAGGTTTAAGACTATATGGACTGGGGTTAGGGTTAAGGGTTTTTGACTATTAGTACTAAGATTAGGTTTAGGGGTTTGGGACTATAGGGCCTGGGATTAGGGTTAGGGTTGGGGGTTTGGGATTACTCAGAGTGGGATTAGGGTTAAGGGTTTGGGACTAAAGGGATGAGATTAGGGTAAAGGGTATCGGGTTTTGGACTATAGGGACCATGATTAGGGTTAGGGGTTTGGGACTATAGGGACTGGGATTTGGGTTAGGGCTAGAGGTTTGGGACTATAGGGGTTAGGGTTAGAGGTTTGGGACTATAGGGGTTAGGGTTAGGGGTTTGGGACTATAGAGACTGGGATTAGGGTTAGGGGTGTGGGAGTATAGGGACCAGGATTAGGGTTAGAGTTGGGGGTTAGGGACTACTGGGAGTGGTATTAGGGTTAGGGTTAAGGGTTTGGGACTATAGGGACCGGGTTTAGGGTTAAGGTTGGGGGTTTGGGACTACTGGGAGAGGGATTAGGGTTAGGGATAATGGTTTTTGACTATAGGGATGGGATAGGGTTAGGGGTTTGGGGCTATAGGGAGCAGGATTAGGGTTAAGGTTGGGGTTTTGGGACTACTGGGAGAGGGATTAAGGTTAGGGTTAATGGTTTTGGACTATAGAGATGGGATTAGGGTTAAGGGTAGCGGGTTTTGTATTATAGGGACCGGGATTATGGTTAGGGCTTGGGACTATAGGGACCAGGATTAGGGTTAGGGGTTTGGGACTATAAGAACTGGGATTAGGGTTAGGGGTTTGGAACTATAGGGATCTGGATTAGGGTTAGGGATGGGGGTTATGGACTACTAAGAGTGGGATTATAGTTAGGGGTTTGGGACTACAGGGAGTGGGATTAGGGTTAGGGGTTTGGGACTATAGGGACCGGGATTAATGTTGAGAATCTGGGTCTATACGGACCGGGATTAGGGTTAAGGTTAGCAGGTTTGGGACTATAGGGACCGGGATTAGGGTTAAGGTTGGGGGTGATGGATTACTTGGAATGGAGTTAGGGTTAAGGGTTTGGGACTATAGGGGATTAGCGTTAAGAGTATCGGGTTTTGGAATATAGGGACCGTGATTAGGGATAGGGTTTGGGAATATAGGGACTGGGATTAGGGTTAGGGGTTTGGTACTATACGGACTGGGATTAGGGTTAGGGGTTTGGGACTATAGAGACTGGGATTAGGGTTAGAGGTTTAGGACTATAGGGACCAGGATTAGGGTTAGAGTTAGGAGTTAGGGAATACTGGGAGTGGGATTAGCGTTAAGGGTTTGGTTCTATAGGGATTTGATTAGGGTTAATGGTAGCGGATTTGGGACTATTATGACCAGGATTAGGGTTAGGGTTAGGGGTTTGGAACTATAGGGACTGGGATTAGGGTTAGGGTAGTGGGTTTGGGACTATAGGGACTGGAATTAGGGGTAGGGTTAGGGGTCTGGGACTATAGGGACTGGGATTCGGGTTAGGGGTTTGGGACTACAGGGACTGGGATGAGGGTTAGGGGTTTGGAACTATAGGGACTGGGATTAGGGTTAGGGTTAGAGGTTTGGGGCTATAGAGACTGGGATAAGGGTTAGGGGTTTGGGACTATAGGGACTTGAATTAGGAATAGAGTTGGGGTTAGGAAATACTGGGAGTGGGATTAGGGTTAGGGTTAGGGGTTTGGTTCTATAGGGATGGGATTAGGGTTAATGGTAGCGGGTTTGGGACTATTATGACCAGGATTAGGGTTAGGGGTTTGGAACTATAGTGACCGGGATGAGGGTTAGGGGTTTGGGACTATAGGGACTGGGATTCGGGTTAGGGGTTTGTGACTATAGGGACTGGGATGAGGGATAGGGTTAGGGGTTTGGGACTATAGAGACTGGGATTAGGGTTAGGGTTAGGGGTTTGGGACTATAGGGACCGGGATTAGGGTTAGAGTTGGGGGTTAGGGACTACTCAGAGTGGGGTTAGGGTTAAGGGTTTGGGACTATATGGATGGGATTAGGGTTAAGGGTATCGGGTTTTGGACTATAGGGAGCATGATTAGGGTTAGGGGTTTGGGACTATAGGGACTGGGATTAGGGTTAGGGTTAGGGGTTTTGTACTATAGGGACTGGGATTAGGGTTAGGGGTTTGCAACTATAGGGACTGGGATGAGGGTTTGAGTTAGGGGTTTGGGACTACAGAGACTGGGAATAGGGTTAGGGTTAGGGGTTTGGAACTATAGGGACCGGGATTAGGGTTAGAGTTGGGGGTTTGGGACTACTGGGAGTGGTATTAGAGTTAGAGGTTTGGGAATATAGGGACTGGGATTAGGGATTTGGGACTATAGGGACTGGGATTAGGGTTAGGGATGAGGGTTATGGACTGCTAATAGTTCGATTTGGGTTAGGGGTTTGGGACTACAGGGAGTGGGATTAGGGATAGGGGTTTGGGACTACTGGGAGTGAGATTAGGGTTACGGTTTTGAACTATAGTGACTGGGATTATGGTTAGGGGTTTGGGACTAAAGGGACTGGGATTAGGGTTAGGGGTTGGGACTACTATGAGTGGGATTAGGGTTAGGGGGTGGTACAAGTAGGAATGGATTTAGAGTTAGGGTTTTGGGACTATAGGGACTGGGGTTAGGGTTAGGGGTTCAGAGCTATAAGGACATGGATTAGGGTTAAGGGTAGCGGGTTTGGGACTATAGGGACTGGGATTAGGGTTAGGGGTTTGTTACTACAGAGACCGGGATTAGGGTTAAGGGTAGCAGGTTTAAGACTATATGGACTGGGGTTAGGGTTAAGGGTTTTTGACTATTGGTACTAAGATTAGGTTTAGGGGTTTGGGACTATAGGGCCTGGGATAAGGGTTAGGGTTGGGGGTTTGGTATTACTCAGAGCGGGATTAGAGTTAAGGGTTTGGGACTAAAGGGATGAGATTAGGGTAAAGGGTATCGGGTTTTGGACTATAGGGACCATAATTAGGGTTAGGGTTAGGGGTTTGGGACTATAGGGACTGGGATTTGGGTTAGGGCTAGAGGTTTGGGACTATAGGGGTTAGGGTTAGAGGTTTGGGACTATAGGGGTTAGGGTTAGGGGTGTGGGACTATAGAGACTGGGATTAGGGTTAGGGGTTTGGGAGTATAGGGACCAGGATTAGGGTTAGAGTTGGGGGTTAGGGACTACTGGGAGTGGTATTAGGATTAGGGTTAAGGGTTTGGGACTATAGGGACCGGGTTTAGGGTTAAGGTTGGGGGTTTGGGACTACTGGGAGAGGGATTAGGGTTAGGGTTAATGGTTTGGGACTATAGGGATGGGATAGGGTTAGGGGTTTGGGACTATAGGGAGCAGGATTAGGGTTAAGGTTGGGGCTTTGGGACTACTGGGAGAGGGATTAAGGTTAGGGTTAATGGTTTGGGACTATAGAGATGGGATTAGGGTTAAGGGTAGCGGGTTTTGTATTATAGGGACCGGGATTATGGTTGGGGCTTGGGACTATAGGGACCAGGATTAGGGTTAGGGGTTTGGGACTATAAGAACTGGGATTAGGGTTAGGGGTTTGGAACTATAGGGATCTGGATTAGGGTTAGGGATGGGGGTTATGGACTACTAAGAGTGGGATTATAGTTAGGGGTTTGGGACTACAGGGAGTGGGATTAGGGTTAGGGGTTTGGGACTATAGGGACCGGGATTAATGTTAGGAATCTGGGACTATACGGACTGGGATTAGGGTTAAGGTTAGCAGGTTTGGGACTATAGGGACCGGGGTTAGGGTTAGGGGTTTGGGACTATAGGGCCCGGTATTAGGGTTAGGGTTGGGGGTGATGGATTACTTGGAATGGAGTTAGGGTTAAGGGTTTGGGACTATAGGGGATTAGCGTTAAGAGTATCGGGTTTTGGAATATAGGGACTGTGATTAGGGATAGGGTTTGGGAATATAGGGACTGGGATTAGGGTTAGGGGTTTGCTACTATACGGACTGGGATTAGGGTTAGGGGTTTGGGACTATAGTGACTGGGATTAGGGTTAGGGGTTTAGGACTATAGGGACCAGGATTAGGGTTAGAGTTGGGAGTTAGGGAATACTGGGAGTGGGATTAGCGTTAAGGGTTTGGTTCTATAGGGATTTGATTAGGGTTAATGGTAGCGGGTTTGGGACTATTATGACCAGGATTAGGGTTAGGGTTAGGGGTTTGGAACTATAGGGACTGGGATTAGGGTTAGGGTAGTGGGTTTGGGACTATAGGGACTGGAACTAGGGGTAGGGTTAGGGGTCTGGGACTATAGGGACTGGGATTCGGGTTAGGGGTTTGGGACTACAGGGACTGGGATGAGGGTTAGGGGTTTGGGACTATAGGGACTGGGATTAGGGTTAGGGTTAGGGGTTTGGGACTATAGAGACTGGGATAAGGGTTAGGGGTTTGGGACTATAGGGACTGGAATTAGGAATAGAGTTGGGGTTAGGAAATACTGGGAGTGGGATTAGGGTTAGGGTTAGGGGTTTGGTTCTATAGGGATGGGATTAGGGTTAATGGTAGCGGGTTTGGGACTATTATGACCAGGATTAGGGTTAGGGGTTTGGAACTATAGTGACCGGGATGAGGGTTAGGGGTTTGGGACTATAGGGACTGGGATTCGGGTTAGGGGTTTGGGACTACAGGGACTGGGATGAGGGTTAGGGGTTTGGGACTATAGGGACTGGGATTAGGGTTAGGGGTTTGGGACTATAGAGACTAGGATAAGGGTTAGGGGTTTGGGACTATAGGGACCAGGATTAGGAATAGAGTTGGGGTTAGGGAATACTGGGAGTGGGATTAGGGTTAGGGTTGCGGGTTTGGTTCTATAGGGATGGGATTAGGGTTAATGGTAGCGGGTTTGGGACTTTTATGACCAGGATTAGGGTTAGCTGTTTGGAACTATAGTGACCGGGATGAGGGTTAGGGGTTTGGGACTATAGGGACTGGGATTAGGGTTAGGGGTTGGGACTATAGGGACCGGGATTTGAGTTAGGTTTAGGGGTTTGGAACTATTGGGAGTGGGATTAGGGTTAGGGGTTTGGGACTACTGGAAATTGGATTAGGATTAGGGTTGGGGGTTTGGGGCTATAGGTACCGATATTAGTGTTAGGGTTAAGGGTTTGGTACTATAGGGACTGGGATTAGGTTTAGGGGTTTTCGACTATAGGGACTTAGATTAGGGTAATGGTTTGTGGTTTGGGACTATAGGGACCGGGGTTAGGGTTTGGGACTATAGGTACCGGGTTTAGGGTTAGAGTTGGGGGATATGGACTACTAAGAGTGGGATTAGGGTTAGGGGTTTGGGGCTACTGGGAGTGGGATTAGGGTTAAGGTTAGGGGTTTGGGGCTACTGGGAGTGGGATAAGGGTTAAGGTTAGGGGTTTGGGGCTACTGGGAGTGGGATTAGGGTTAGGGGTTTGGGACTATAGGGACTGGGATTTCGGGTAGGTGTTTTGGACTACTGGAAATGGGATTAGGGTTTGGGACTATAGGGACTGGGGTTAGGGTTTTGGGTTTGGGAGTATAGGGATTGGGATTAGGGTAAGGGTTAGGGGTTTGGGACTATAGGGACTGGGATTAAGGCTAGGGTTGGGGGCTTGGGACTACTGGCAGTGGGATAAGGGTTAGGTGTTTGGCACTACTGGGAGTCAGTTTAGGGTTAGGATTAGGGGTTTGGGACTAATGGGAGTGGGATAAGGGTTATAGTTTTGGGACTATAGTGACTGGGATTAGGGTTAGGGGTTTGGGACTATAGGGACTGGGGTTAGGGTTAGGGGTTTAGGACTACTGGTAGTGGGATTAGCATTAGGATTAGGGGTTTGGGACTATACTTACTGGGGTTAGGGTTAGCGGTTTGGAACTATAGAGTCCATAATTAGGGTTAAGGGTAGCAGGTTTGGGACTATAGGGACCGGGGTTAGGGGTTTGGGACTATAGGGACTGGGATTAGGGTTATGGTTAGGGGTTTGGGACTATAGGGACCAGTATTAGGGTTAAGGGTATTGGGTTTGGGACTATAGGGACTAGGGTTGTGGTTAGAGGTTTGGGGACTATATGGACTGGGACTAGGGTTAGGGATTTGGGAAGTATAGGTACCGGGATAAGGGTTAGGGTGGGGACTACTGGGAGTGGTATTAGGGTTAGGGTTAAGGGTTTGGGACTATAGGAATGGGATGAGGGTTAGGGTTTGGAACTATAGTGATTGGGATTAGGGTTGAGGTTTGAGACTATGGGTACCAGGATTAGGGTTAGGGTTAGGGGTTTGGGACTATAAGAACTGGGATTAGGGTTAGGGGTTCAGAACTATAGGGATCTGGATTAGGGTTAGGGAGGGGGGTTATGGACTACTAAGAGTGGGAATAGGGTTAGGGGTTTGAGACTACAGGGAGTGGGATTAGGGTTAAGGGTAGCAGGTTTGGGATGATAGGGACTGGAGTTAGGGGTTTGGGACTATAAGGACTGGGATTAGGGTTATTGTTAGGGGTTTGGGACTATAAGGACCAGTATTAGGGTTAAGGGTAGTGGGTTTGGGACTATAGGGACAAGGGTTAGGGTTAGGGGTTTGGGGACTATATGGACTGGGACTAGGGTTAGGGGTTTGGGGACTATAGGGACCGGGAAAAGGGTTAGGGTTGGGACTACTGGGAGTGGGAATAGGGTTAGGCTTAAGGGTTTGGGACTATAGGGATGGGATGAGGGTTAGGGTTTGGAACTATAGTGATCAGGATTAGGGTTGAGGTTTGGGGTTTGGGACTATAGGGACTGGGATTAGGGTTAGGGTTAAGGGTTTGGGATAACTGGGAGTGGGATTAGGGTTAGTGGTTTGGGACTATAGGGACTGGGATTAGAGTTAGGGTTTTGGGACTATAGGTACTAGGGTTAGGGGTTTGGAACTATAAGGTCAAGAATTAGGGTTAAGGATAGCGGGTTTGGGACTATATGGACCAGGATTAGGGTAAAGGGTAGCAGGTTTGGGACTATAGGGACCGGCGTTATGGGTTTGGGATTATAGGGACTAAGATTAGGGTTAAGAGTTTTGGACTATAGGGCCCAGGATTAGGTTTGGGGTAGGGGGTTTGGGATTACTTGGAGTTGTGCTGGGGTTAAGGGTTTGAGACTATAGGGATGGGATTAGGGTTAAGGGTATTGGGTTTTGGGCTATAGGGAGCATGATTAGGGTTAGGGGTTTGGGACTATAGGGACTGGGATTAGGGTTAGGGGTTTTGAACTATAGGGACTGGGATTAGGGTTAGGGGTTTGCAACTATAAGTACTGGGATGAGGGATAGGGTTAGGGGTTTGGGACTATAGAGACTGGGATTAGGGTTAGGGGTTTGGGACTATAGGGACCGGGATTAGGGTTAGAGTTGGGGGTTAGGGACTACTCGGAGTGGGGTTAGGGTTAAGGGTTTGGGACTATATGGATGGGATTAGGGTTAAGGGTATCGGGTTTTGGACTATAGGAAGCATGATTAGGGTTAGGGGTTTGGGACTATAGGGACTGGGATTAGGGTTAGGGTTAGGGGTTTTGGACTATAGGGACTGGTATTATGGTTAGGGGTTTGCGGCTATAGGGACTGGGATGAGGATTGGGGTTTGGGACTATAGAGACTGGGATTAAGGTTAGGGTTAGGGGTTTGGGACTATAGGGACTGGTATTATGGTTAGGGGTTTGCGACTATAGGGACTGGGATGAGGATTAGGGGTTTGGGACTATAGAGACTGGGATTAAGGTTAGGGTTAGGGGTTTGGGACTATAGGGACCGGGATTAGGGTTAGAGTTGGGGATTTGGGACTACTGGGAGTGATATTAGGGTTAGGGGTTTGGGAATATAGGGACTGGGATTAGGGATTTGGGACTATAGGGACCGGGATTAGGGTTAGGGATGAGGGTTATGGACTGCTAATAGTGGGATTTGGGTTAGGAGTTTGGGACTACAGGGAGTGGGATTAGGGATAGGGGTTTGGGACTACTGGGAGTGAGATTAGGGTTAGGGTTTTTGACTATAGTGACTGGGATTATGGTTAGGGTTAGGGGTTTGGGACTAAAGGGACTGGGATTGGGGTTTGGGACTACTGGGAGTGGGATTAGGGTTAGGGGGTGGTACAAGTATAAATGGATTTAGAGTTAGGGTTTTGGGACTCTAGGGACTGGGGTTAAGGGTTCGGAACTATAAGGAATTGGATTAGGGTTAAGGGTAGCGGGTTTGGGACTATAGGGACTGGGATTAGGGTTAGGGGTTTGTTACTATAGGGACCGGGATTAGGGTTAAGGGTAGCAGGTTTAGGACTATAGGGACTGGGGTTAGGGTTATGGGTTTTAGACTATTGGGACTAAGAGTAGGTTTAGGGGTTTGGGACTATAGGGCCTGGGATTAGGGTTAGGGTTGGGGGTTTGGGATTACTCGGAGTGGGATTAAGGTTAAGGGTTTGGGACTAAAGGGGTGAGATTAGGGTTAAGGGTATCGGGTTTTGGACTATAGGGACCATGATTAGGGTTAGGGTTAGGGGTTTGGGACTATAGGGACTGGGATTAGGGTTAGGGTTAGAGGTTTGGGACTATAGGGGTTAGGGTTAGAGGTTTGGGACTGTAATGGAAATTTGTAAGTTCTGTATATAATTGTATTGTATTTTGTATGTATTGCACTCTGCCCTCACTGTGCACACGGCACTAATAATGTTTTCAGTAAATGTTTACATTCTTTCGAGTCCTGATTGGAATTAGCCTGCCGATGTAACGCCCCTTGTTACCATAAACCTACAATTGTAATATTAATGTGATACCTACGTAATCATGTGTATGAAAACCTTCAATTGCGTCATAATAAAGCAGAACAGTTATTTGGAAAGATGCTGAGCGTATCTTTTGTGTCTGTTCCCTACTGCAGTAGTTATTATTAATTTGGAACCACTAATCAATATGAGGATAGGAGTTGCCTATCATCAGTTTAACAGAGTCATGCATGGCGAGCTTTGCCTTAGGAGGGGATTCCAGGTGACCCTGAGTATCCGAAACGAGGAGCTTGAGACGATCCGGGAATTTCTGATAATCAGCCGGCTGAGGTAAGCCTTTTGCTTACATTTGAGTTATCAGACTTCCTTGATCGGTAAGGCATTTTCGGGACAAAGGGTACCTATTTTACTCCCCTTAATCGAACTGTATTGATTGGTGGTTATATGTTATGTTGTCCCTGTCTATTGTCCATCGGAGTGCTATAGATAAGAAAGGGAAGAATAGTGCTGTTCACAGGTATATGTAGTACATCTGCTAGATAAAGTAGTTTAGAGGCAAGAGGGTATAGGCACACGTAGAGAAGAGAGAAGACTGGCCAGTCATTATGGGCATTGAATTAAGTAAGGGAATGAAGGGTAAGAGACCCTCAAAAATGCCCAGCGCAAGAGGAGCGCTATATATGAACCAAAGGTGCGGTTCCGCCTATACTGAGCCCCTAGATTAATGGTTAGAGTGGACATGGATCCACAATGGGTAACTGGTTTCCAAAGTCCACAGGGACTAAGAATCATGCAGAGTAAACAGCTAGAGAAACAGCTATCTATGTGAGCAGGATGGATCAAGGGTGACATTAACACTAGACAGAAAGGGGCATTTTCATGTTAAGTTGTGGGATGAATTTGGGGTCAGGCACTACCACTATTAGAATCAGAAACAGAGAAATGAGAGGTAAAACAGAATACTTTATATGTTGTCAGAGAGGGAAGATGGGATGAGCACTCTGGCTGCCCGTCTGATCATAGAAGCTAGATATAAAAGATATCTGAACAAAATAAGGAATGCAGAATTTAGGCAGGAAAATATTAATGAGAGTTAAAAGAAAGTGAGAGAGATATTGGTGTGTGTGCCAATGCTGGGACCTTTAGTTCTATTGCTTGTGTGTGTCATGTACGCAGATGTGACCCCCTCCTTTGTGCTCTCCTGAAAGAATGTGGTCAGTGATAAGCTGGAAGGACTTCATGCCAATTCCAGTTTTTTTAGACAAAACATTTATAACAAAATGTGCCGGGTTAACGAATCTAATGGTAAACAATGTGATCACAATTATTTTGAATCTGTTTTCCAAACATGGTAAAATGAAGGTTACATTTAACCGTGTATTACACAAATTGAATATCCTTTGATAGTGGATTTAAAAAGGGAAATTAAGTAAAATTAAGTATTAATGAGTATTCATTTCTAATATGAGTTTAACAATTTTATTAATAATATAGATATATTGAAACTGGTTTAGACAACCTTTGGTTGGAAATGAAAGCCAGGTTATTGGGGAAATTTGTAAAAATGGGATTAGTTTAGATTAAGATAACAATTTTGTAATTTTACATTTATACAATAAGCCCTTATTGAGAGAAAAAAAGATTAAGATGAGGTTGTTATTTGGAATAAAGCTGCCATAATATTTAACAAAGCCAAGATGGATGGAATACATAAGAAGTTCTTCTACAAAAATGAAATTTTAAGGTTTTTGATAATAACTTGATGTGCGGTCCATGATGTGAGAGTAATAATAAATAAAATTTAAATATAACAGACCCATCACATCAAGTCCACACACCCTGTTAGGATAGATGCCACCTGCAGCCAGTTGTTTTATAGTTTTTGATGCTTTCTGGTCCATCATACAGATTGTTGATCCTTTTGTTTTTATTTATTTTTATTTTTGAAATCCAAAGCAGAATATGTGGATTGTGAAATGATGTGCCCCTTTTTCTTGTAAAGTACAGTGGTATAAGCAAAAGAATATTTTGGATTTATGGGCATCTCTGCATGACCGCAGGGTATTGTTATCATTTATTATAATATTGCCAGGAAAAAGTTGTCTTTTGAAACATGAAACTGGAGTTCTTACACAAATAGCATGATAGAAAACAAGTCATTGTAATATATTTATGCAAGCTGGACCCAGTAATGAAGGGTTCACCCCGATATATCAGAGCTGCAGCTTTTATGCAAAGGTGCTATTAGACAAAGTTAGATATTGTTTTGGTCAAACATTTAATTTTTAATGGTCCGACATTCTGCGCAGCAAATATACAGATAACTAAATGTTTGTCTAATGAAAGGTTTAAAATATGAGTTTGTTTATGTACAAATCTAACAATGAAAAATGCGTACATTTATTCAAAAGAAAGGAAAAGACGCATGTGTTAAATTGATGGTGTAGAAATCAGCTGCTGTGAGCCCAGTGCAGGACACACTCCCTGAAGACCCAGATATTACATTTTTTGTAGATTTGAGTATGCAGTTTATCACCCAGAAGGATACACTGTATTCAAAGTCATTGGATCCTTTTTCCCCAGCTCAAGAAGCAGAGCTCCATGTTTTAGCAAAGCCTGTGAGCTACAAAAAGAGTGTATATTTATATAGATAGTCGAGATATAGAGAGCTTTTGGTTCCATTTGAAGGGCCAGAAGTTTGTTTTTACTTCGGCAGGTAAACCAATAAAGCATGCCAAGTTAATTTGATCGGCTGTTTTCAGCCTTCCAGGTTCTTGCTGAGGTAGCCATATTAACTTTCACACATGGAAGCAGACCAGGTGACTCTAAGGATGCTGCATTTACAGCCCCGGACACTTGATGGGTCTGTGCAACTCACAGATTCCACCCTAGTTCTGGCCCAGTATAGCTGGGATTAATAATTCAACTTTAAGGACCCCAGAACGAGAAGAACAAGTGGTCCACAGGGGGCAACTTCTTATGAAACAGGACTTTGGAAAAGGTGATCATTTATGTCTGTCAGCCACTCTTTTCCCTCCAGCTTGACACATGGACCGTGTCATCAGTCACAAGCAGTTATGGCTGCCTTAGTAAATGAGCGTGGGATAGAGCCAGGGTTCTCCACAGTTGTTTTTATAACATACCACTTCTTGTTTTACCTGTTACCAAAGGTGTTACCAAAAGCTCAACATCCCTTCCAGAGATTACAAAAAAGATATATCCAGATGCCCAAGTTAGGATCTTACGAGTATGCATTTTGTCTGTATGGACATGTTTTTTGGATGTCCAGTGGCAAATGCTACTGCAAAGGCCACAGTAAAAAGTGTTATCAGAAGTAGTTTGTAAGTACAGAGTGCCAGAAAGTACAGAGAGTAACAGAGGAAATCATTTTTATAGGAGAGTCCTTAATAGAAGTTTTGAGGTTTTATTTTTACACCCCCTACTGTCTACAATGTAGCGGACAAAGTAGAGTAAGAAACTAGAAAACTTTTGCCTGAATGTTTTCTTATATTTTATGAAGCCCCTAAGGGGGGTGTTGGACTCTCTCCCTATGGGATTTTGTTTGGGAGTGTGTTACTCACTTGCTTATATTTTGTCTCAGCAGCTGAAGTCCTTCATTCGGATCTCACAGAGAATGTTGCTGATCTTTTAAGGTTTTTTACAAACTCATTTATGTGTTTTCTCCCCAATTCCAGATCCTAAAAGTTTGGAAGGATCTAAAACTAAAGCCAGGTGACTTTTGGATTGTTAAGAGACATTTATATATAAGGAAATGTTTGGAGACTCAATACAGCATCTAGTTCATGTACAGTTTTTGCAAAACTTGAAAGAAAAGTCACCTGGATCCACACCAGACACTGCAAAAATGACTAAATTAAAGAAATCTCTGTTTGATTTGTTTCCCTCTTGTGATCACAGTCTAGGGTACTTTTTGATTCAATTACTTTAATTGTAAGGGATATATATATTTGAAAAATAGTTTAGCCATGTTGAAGTCATATTTGTCTTTTGTACGTCTTCCATTTTATGTAGAATTGTCTGTGTTTACATATGCTGATAAGTCAGCATGTCCACAATTCAGCTAGAAGGCCATTCTGGCCACAGGAGTGTACAGCCAGTACTCTGTAAATATGTCTTATCAATCATTTGTTCTTCACAATTAGTTAGTGATCAAAATATTGATCAAAAGAGGGGAGACTGTAATGGAAATTTGTAAGTTCTGTATATAATTGTATTGTATTTTGTATGTATTGCACTCTGCCCTCACTGTGCACACGGCACTAATAATGTTTTCAGTAAATGTTTACATTCTTTCGAGTCCTGATTAGAATTAGCCTGCCTATGTAACGCCCCTTGTTACCATAAACCTACAATTGTAATATTAATGTGATACCTACGTAATCATGTGCATAAAAACCTTCAATTGCGTCATAATAAAGCAGAACAGTAATTTGGAAAGATGCTGAGCGTATCTTTTGTGTCTGTTCCCTACTGCAGTAGTTATTATTAATTTGGAACCACTAATCAATATGAGGATAGGAGTTGCCTATCATCAATTTAACCGAGTCAGGGACTATAGGGGTTAGGGTTAGGGGTTTGAGACTATAGAGACTGGGATTAGGGTTAGGGGTTTGGGAGTATAGGGACCAGGATTAGGGTTAGAGTTGGGGGTTAGGGACTACTGGGAGTGGTATTAGGGTTAGGGTTAAGGGTTTGGGACTATAGGGACTGGGTTTAGGGTTAAGGTTTGGGGGGGTGCTTATACAGCAGGTACTGTGGGCCAAGAAACAATCAAACGCGAAGAGCGAGCAGATTAGAGAAGAGGTATCAAAATTGGAGAGGCAGTATGTTGAGGACCCAAACCCGGAAAATCAGGCACTATGGTTAAAAAAGCAACAGGAGTACAGGATGGACACAATTAGAAAGGCAGAGAATAAGAGACTGTTCCAGAAGCAGAAGTGCTTTGGAGAGGGGGAAAGAGTGGGTCGAACGTTGGCACTGTTGGTCAACACCAACTCTTCCTCCTCATCATTGCCTATGATTAGGACTCCTAATGGAGAAAATTAATTTGATCCTCAGAAAGTTAAGGAAGCATTTTTTAATTATTATAAGGATTTATATAAGTCACAGGGTAGGCTAGAACAAAAGGTAGCGGAAAGCTTCCTGGAGAATGCTCATCTGCCGACTCTCCCCGATACAGATAGGGCTGGTCTGGAATCCCCTATAACCCTTGAAGAATTAAAGCAAGCAGTAGCAGATATGCCTAATCAAAAATCTCCAGGCCCTGATGGATTGCCTTTGGAAGTCTATAAACACTTCGGGGCGGTACTGCTCCCATTTCTCTTGAAAACATTGAATTGGGCAATTATAGAAGGAAGACTGCCCTCCTCGATGTTAGAGGCCAATATAATATTGATACCGAAAGATGGGAAAGACCACCTTGACGTATCTTCATACAGGCCAATTTCACTGCTCTTCTCTGACATCAAAATTCTGGCAAAAATAATGGCAACTAGGCTAAATAAATGTATCTCGAGCTTGGTGCATCCGGACCAGTCGGGATTTATTCCTAATAGGTCTGTTAGCATAAACATTAGATGGACGTACCTGTGTCTTCAATCTCTGGCAGGGGGAAACGCCTCTAGGGCGATATTATCCTTGGATATTGCCAAGGTGTTGGACAGTATGGAATGGGACTACTTTTGGTGGGTACTGGAGAGATTTGGGTTCGGCCCCATGTTTATAAGATGGGTGAAAATTCTATACTCCCACCCAAGAGCTAGGTTAAAGATAAACAACAAATTTTCTGAATGGATGCCTCTTGAGAGAGGGACAAGACAGGGGTGCCCATTGTCACACCTGTTGTTTGCCCTGGCTATGGAGCCGCTAGCAGAAGTCATTAGAACAGCGACCGGAGTGCAGTGATTTAATCGCTTGCCGACCGGCGCACGCCGATGTACGTCGGCAGAGCGGCACGGCTGGGCAAATGGGCGTACATGTACGTCCATTTGAATTTCCCGCCGTGCCCGTGCGTGCGCGCCGCCGGCGGCGCGCGCCTGCGTCGGCCGGGAGCTCCATGAGTCGGGTCGTGGGTCCCGCGGACTCGATCGCCGCGGGGATACCCGCGATCGCCTCACGGAGAGGATGAACGGGGAGATGCCGTTGTAAACAGCATCTCCCCGTTCTGCCTAGTGACAAGTGTCACTCGATCTCTGCTCTCTGTCATCGGAGCAGAGATCAGTGATGTCACCCACACAGCCCATCCCCCTACAGTTAGTAATCACTCCCTAGGACACACTTAACCCCTCCCCGCCCCCTAGTGGTTAACCCCTTCACTGCCAGTGTCATTTACACAGTAATCAGTGCATTTTTAATCGCGCTGATCGCTGTATAAATGACAATGGTCCCAAAAATGTGTCAAAAATGTCCGACATGTCCGCCATAACGTCGCAGTCACAATAAAAATCGCTGATCGCCGCCATTACTAGTAAAAAAAAAATTATTAATAAAAATGCCATAAAACTATCTCCTATTTAGTAAACACTATAACGTTTGCGCAAACCAATTAATAAACTCTTATTGCGATTTTTTTTACCAAAAATATGTAGAAGAATACGATCGGCCTAAACTGAAGAAAAAAAATGTTTTTTTTTATATATTTTTGGGGGATATTTATTATAGCAAAATGTAAAAAATAATGCGTTTTTTTTCAAAATTGTCGCTCTTATTTTGTTTATAGCGCAAAAAATAAAAATCACAGAGGCGATCAAATACCACCAAAAGAAAGCTCTATTTGTGGGAAAAAAAGGACATCAATTTTGTTTGGGAGCCACGTCGCACGACCGCGCAATTGTCAGTTAAAGCGACGCAGTGCCGAATCGCAAAAAATGCTCTGGTCAGGAAGGGGGTAAATCCTTCCGGGGCTGAAGTGGTTAAGAGAAGTAACGGGGAAGATAAGATAGTGCTATTTGCAGATGACGTGCTATTATTCTTGGGTGACACAGGGTCATCACTAGAAAAAGCGATTCAGCTGGTGGAAAGGTTTGGGAACTTATCGGGACTTGTAGTGAATTGGGGCAAGTCCGCGCTAATACCAATAGATTCAAATTTTAACGCCCTGATTGGTTGTATGCCTTGGCTAAAGGTTACAGAGAAAATGAGGTATTTGGGAATAATGGTATCTGGTGATCCCTACCAATACATCGAAGATAACCTAGCCCCTCTGCTAGAAAAATTTAAAAGAAAAAGTGACATCTGGGGAAAACTCCCCTTATCTATGGCAGGTAGAACCAACCTAGTCAAGATGATATGGTTGCCACAACTTTTGTACGTACTCCATAACTCCCCAGCCTGGATTGGGAAGAAATGTTTTTTAAAAATAAATACCTTGTTTAGAGAACTAATCTGGAGGAAAGGGCAGGCAAGGATCAGCTTGCAGACACTACAGCATCCTACCAGGGAGGGGGGACTGGCAGTGCCCCAACCATATAATTTCTTCCTGGCTGCCCAGTTGCAGCATATAGGGGGATGTGAGACCCAGGGTTGGAGAGATACTAGCGGGGAAATTATGCTACAGAATAGCTCGCACAAGTCTCTGATAGAGGCATTGGAGGACAGGTCACTGCAGGACGGGCCTCCAACAAGTAGATTAGTAAACAAAGTTTGGCAGTCGACTAAACGGATTATGGATTATAGAGGGTTCACTGAATTCTCACCAATATGGCAAAATAGATTTTTGCATGAGCTGATGACCTTGGAAAAAAATAGGATTCGGGAACTTTATGGAATTAGTAGGCTAGCTCAGTTATATGGAGATAATAAAATGCTAAAATCTTTTACTGAGCTTAGGACTGAATATGGAATCCCCAAAAAAAATTATATTACTACCTACTGGTTAGGCATGCCTTGGATAGCCAATTCAAGAATTGCCCACCCGTGTGGTGCAAGGTTTCTCTCCTTGAAAGTATTGTTAGAACAAACAGCACCAAGGGTCTGATAGCAAAGGCATATGGGCAACTGGTTGAAAAGCTACTTGCCCCACAGTCGTCTATGGGAGTCAGAGCAAGATGGGAGGCAGACATGGGGGAGATTGCGGATCACCAGTGGAAGAAGATTTTGGAGTGTTGCCTGTTGGTGTCTGTCTCTCTATCACAGCAGGCCTCGCACCTCCTCCTGCTACATAGAGCCTATTATACCCCAAAAAGACTACATAAATTTGGTAATAGGCTAGATTAGGCAAGGAAGTTGATAGCCCAGTCCTGGCTTTCTGCTATACCCCCAACTCCGGAAGACTGGATTGAAGTGGTGAACAAGTTGGTATGGATAGAAAAAACAACATATATTAGAAGGGGAAGCTATAGTAAATTCGTAAAGATAAGGAGCCCATGGTTAGACTGGTTGGGTGTTTCCCCTTGAAAGTTGGAGGAAATTAGACGATAAACCATACAGATGTGAACGAGGGAACATAGAGGAATGGGGGTGGGTGGAAATAGATCAGGGAAAATACTAGTTAGATTGAAAATACTCCCGGTCACTTCTATTATTTGGGGGAGCAGGGTAATTTTGGGTGGGTTAAGGGTGGGAGGGGGGTGGGTAGATGCAGTATAGGGGTAGGGAGGGTTGGGGAACGGAGGGGAAAAAAAGGTGAAAAATTAATGTAATTGGGATTTATATTTAGCCACGGCGGTGCTTACCAGTTAATGAATTAAATAATGTATGTAAAATTGTCTGTATTGGTATGTGTGTTTTGTACTAAAATTGGTTAAGAAGAAGTATAAAACTAGAAGAGGAAAAACATATACCACAATGATGTGAATTGGTGAAGGCGACAGTTAATGAACGTTAATCTGATTCTGCCCTCTAGTGGTGTTCACTGATGTGGTAAAAAAAAAAAGGTTGGGGGTACGGGACTACTGGGAGAGGGATTAGGGTTAGGGTTATTGGTTTGGGACTATACGGATGGGATAGGGTTAGGGGTTTGGGACTAAAGGGAGCAGGATTAGGGTTAAGGTTGGGGCTTTGGGACTACTGGGAGAGGGATTAAGGTTAGGGTTAATGGTTTGGGACTATAGAGATGGGATTAGGGGTAAGGGTAGCGGGTTTGAGACTATGGGGACCAGGATTAGGGTTAGGGGTTTAGAACTATAGGGACCGGGATTAGGGTTAAGGGTAGCGGGTTTTGTATTATAGGGACCGGGATTAGGGTTAGGGCTTGGGACTATAGAGACCAGGATTAGGGTTAGGGGTTTGGGACTATAAGAACTGGGATTAGGGTTAGGGGTTTGGAACTATAGGGATCTGGATTAGGGTTAGGGATGGGGGTTATGGACTACTAAGAGTGGGATTATGGTTAGGGGTTTGGGACTACAGGGAGTGGGATTAGGGTTAGGGGTTTGGGACTATAGGGACCGGGATTAAAGTTAGGAGTCTGGGACTATATGGACTGGGATTAGGGTTAAGGGTAGCAGGTTTGGGACTATAGGGACCGGGGTTAGGGGTTTGGGACTATAGGGCCTGAGATTAGGGTTAGGGTTGGGGGTGATGGATTACTTTGAGTGGAGTTAGGGTTAAGGGTTTGGGACAATAGGGATGGGATTAGCATTAAGGGTATCAGGTTTTGGGGTATAGGGACCGTGATTAGGGATAGGGTTAGGGGTTTGGGAATATAGGGACTGGGATTAGGGTTAGGGGTTTGGGACTATAGGGACTGGGATTAGGGTTAGGGTTAAAGGTTTGGGACTATAGAGACTGGGATTAGGGTTAGGGGTTTGGGATTATAGGGACCAGGATTAGGGTTAGAGTTGGGGGTTAGGGAATACTGGGATTAGGGTTAGGGTTAAGGGTTTGGGTCTATAGGGATTTGATTAGGGTTAATGGTAGCGGATTTGGGACTATTATGACCAGGATTAGGGTTAGGGTTAGGGGTTTGGAACTATAGGGACTGGGGTTAGGGTAGTGGGTTTGGGACTATAGGGACTGGAATTAGGGGTAGGGGTCTTGGATTATAGGGACTGGGATTTGGGTTAGGGGTTTGGGACTACAGGGACTGGGATGAGGGTTAGGGGTTTGGAACTATAGGGACCAGGATTAGGGTTAGAGTTGGGGTAAGGGAATACTGGGAGTGGGATTAGGGTTAGGGTTAAGGGTTTGGTTCTATAGGGATGGGATGGTTAATGGTAGCGGGTTTGGGACTATTATGACCAGGATTAGGGTTAGGGGTTTGGAACTATAGGGACCGGGATTAGGGTTAGGGTAGTGGGTTTGGGACTATAGGGACTGGAATTAGGGGTAGGGTTAGGGGTCTTGGACTATAGGGACTGGGATTTGGGTTAGGGGTTTGGGACTACAGGGACTGGGATGAGGGTTAGGGGTTTGGGACTATAGGGACTGGGATAAGGGTTAGGGGTTTGGGACTATAGGGACCGGGATTTGGGTTAGGTTTAGGGGTTTGGGACTACTGGGAGTGGGATTAGGGTTAGGGGTTTGGGACTTCTGGAAATTGGATTAGGGTTAGGGTTGGGGGTTTGGGGCTATAGGTACCGATATTAGGGTTGAGGTTAAGGGTTTGGTACTATAGGGACTGGGATTAGGGTTAGGGGTTTTGGACTATAGGGACTTTGATTAGGGTAATGGTTAGTGGTTTGGGACTATAGGGACCGGGGTTAGGGTTAGGGTTTGGGACTATAGGTACCAGGATTAGGGTTAGAGTTGGGGGTTATGGACTACTAAGAGTGGGATTAGGGTTAGGGGTTTGGGGCTACTGGGAGTGGGATTAGGGTTTGGGGTTTGGAACTATAGTGACCAGGATTAGGGTTAGGGGTTTGGGACTATAGGGACTGGGATTAGGGGTAGGTGTTTTGGACTACTGGAAGTGGGATTAGGGTTTGGGACTATAGAGACTGGGATTAAGGTTTTGGGTTTGGGAGTATAGGGACCGGTATTAGGGTAAGGGTTAGGGGTTTGGAACTATAGGGACCGGGATTAGGGTTAGGGTTGTGGGCTTGCGACTATTGGCAGTGGGATAAGGGTTAGGTGTTTGGGACTACTGGGAGTCGGTTTAGGGTTAGGGTTAGGGGTTTGGGACTAATGGGAGAGGGATAAGGGTTAGGTGTTTGGGACTACTGGGAGTGGGATTAGATTTATGGTTTTGGGACTATAGTGAATGGGATTAGGGTTAGGGTTAGGGGTTTGGAACTATAGGGACTGGGGTTAGGGTTAGGGGTTTGGGACTACTGGTAGTGGGATTAGCATTAGGGTTAGGGGTTTGGGACTATACTTACTGGGGTTAGGGTTAGCAACTGGGGTTTGGAACTATAGGGTCCAGGATTAGGGTTAAGGGTAGCAAGTTTTGGACTATAGGGACCGGGGTTAGGGGTTTGGGACTATAGGGACTGGGATTAGGGTTATGGTTAGGGTTTTGGGACTATAGGGACCAGTATTAGGGTTAAGGGTAGTGGGTTTGGGACTAAAGGGACCAGGGTTAGGGTTAGGGGTTTGGGGACTATATGGACTAGGACTAGGGTTAGGGGTTTGGGGACTATAGGGACCGGGATAAGGGTTAGGGTTGGGACTACTGGGAGTGGGGTTAGGGTTAAGGGTTTGGGACTATAGGGATGGGATTAGGGTTAGGATTTGGAACTATAGTGATCGGGATTAGGGTTGAGGTTTGGGGTTTAAGACTATAGGGACTGGGATTAGGGTTAGGGTTAAGGGTTTGGGACTACTGGGAGTGGGATTAGGGTTGGGGGTTTGGGACTATAGAGACTGGGATTAGGGTTAGGGGTTTGGGACTATAGGGACCGGGATTAGGGTTAGAGTTAGGGGTTAGGGACTACTGGGAGTGGTATTAGGGTTAGGGGTTTGGGAATATAGGGACTGGGATTAGGGTTAGGGATTTGGGACTATAGGGACCGGGATTAGGGTTAGGGATGGGGGTTATGGACTGCTAATAGTGGGATTTGGGTTAGGGGTTTGGGACTATAAGGACAAGGATTAGGGTTCAGGGGAGCGGGTTTGGGACTATAGGGACTGGGATTAGGGTTAGAGGTTTGTTACTATAGGGACTGGGATTAGGGTTAAGGGTAGCAGGTTTAGGACTATAGGGACCGGGGTTACGGTTAAGGGTTAGAGACTATTGGGACTAAGATTAGGTTTAGGGGTTTGGGACTATAGGGCCTGGGATTAGGGTTAGGGTTGGGGGTTTGGGATTACTTGGAGCGGTATTAGGGTTAAGGGTTTGGGACTAAAGGGATGAGATTAGGGTTAAGGGTATCGGGTTTTGGACTATAGGGACCATGATTAGGGTTAGGGTTAGGGGTTTGGGACTATAGGGACTGGGATTAGGGTTAGGGTTAGAGGTTTGGGACTATAGGGGTTAGGGTTAGGGGTTTGAGACTATAGAGACTGGGATTAGGGTTAGGGGTTTGGGAGTATAGGGACCAGGATTAGGGTTAGAGTTGGGGGTTAGGGACTACTAGGAGTGGTATTAGGGTTAGGGTTAAGGGTTTGGAACTATAGGGACCGGGTTTAGGGTTAAGGTTGGGGGTTTGGGACTACTGGGAAAGGGATTAGGGTTAGGGTTAATGGTTTGGGACTGTAGGGATGGGATAGGGTTAGGGATTTGGGACTATAGGGAGCAGGATTAGGGTTAAGGTTGGGGCTTTGGGACTACTGGGAGAGGGATTAGGGTTAGGGTTAATGGTTTGGGACTATAGAGATGGGATTAGGGTTAAGGGTAGCGGGTTTGAGACTATGGGGACCGGGATTAGAGTTAGGGGTTTGGAACTATAGGGACCGGGATTAGGGTTAAGAGTAGCGGGTTTCGAATTATAGGGACCGGGATTAGAGTTAGGGCTTGGAACTATAGGGTCTGGGATTAGGGTTAGGGGTTTGGGACTATAATGGTTTGGGACTGTAGGGATGGGATAGGGTTAGGGGTTTGGGACTATAGGGAGCAGGATTAGGGTTAAGGTTGGGGCTTTGGGACTACTGGGAGAGGGATTAGGGTTAGGGTTAATGGTTTGGGACTATAGAGATGGGATTAGGGTTAAGGGTAGCGGGTTTGAGACTATGGGGACCGGGATTAGAGTTAGGGGTTTGGAACTATAGGGACCAGGATTAGGGTTAAGAGTAGCGGGTTTCGAATTATAGGGACCGGGATTAGGGTTAGGGCTTGGAACTATAGGGTCCGGGATTAGGGTTAGGGGTTTGGGACTATAAGAACTGGGATTAGGGATTTGGAACTATAGGGATCTGGATTAGGGTTAGGGATGGGTTTATGGACTACTAAGAGGGATTAGGGATTAGGGTTAGGGGTTTGGGACTACAGGGAGTGGGATTAGGGTTAGAGGTTTGGGACTATAGGGACCAGGATTAGGGTTATGGGTAGCAGGTTTGGGACTATAGGCGCCAGGGTTAGGGTTAGGGGTTTATGACTATAGGGCCCGGGATTAGGGTTAAGGGTAGTGGGTTTGGGACTATAGGGACCAGGGTTAGGGGTTTGGGGACTATATGGACTAGGGTTAGGGTTTTGGGGACTATAGGGACCGGGATAAGGGTTAGGGTTGGGACTACTGGGAGTGGGATTAGGGTTAGGGTTAAGGGTTTAGGACTATAGGGATGGGACTAGGGTTAGGATTTGGAACTATGGTGAACGGGATTAGGGTTGAGGTTTGGGGATTTGGGACTATAGGGACTGGATTAGGGTTAGGGGTTTGGGACTACTGGGAGTGGGATTAGGGTTAGGGGTTTGGGACTATAGGGACTGGGATTAGAGTTAGGGTTTTGGGACTATAGGGACTGGGGTTAGGGGTTTGGAACTATAAGGACAAGGATTAGGGTTAAGGGTAGCGGGTTTGGGACTATATGGACTGGGATTAGGGTTAAGGGTAGCAGGTTTGGGACTATAGGGACCGGGGTTATGGGTTTGGGATTATAGAGACGAAGATTAGGGTTAGGAGTTTCGGACTATAGGGCCCGGGATTAGGGTTGGGGTAGGGGATTTGGGATTACTCGGAGTGGGGTTAGGCTTAAGGATTTGGGACTATATGGATGGGATTAGGGTTAAGGGTATTGGCTTTTAGACTATAGGGAGCATGATTAGGGTTAGGGGTTTGGGACTATAGGGACTGGGATTAGGGTTAGGGTTAGGGGTTTTGGACTATAGGGACTGGGATTAGGGTTAGGGGTTTAGGACTATAGAGACTGGGATTAGGGTTAGGGGTTTGGGACTATAGTATATTAATGTGCTTTTACTGAACAAAAGGCTGCATATACATACTGCTTGTAGTTATAGGTGAACGATACAGGACAGAGTGCCACAAACATGCATACCCAGACACATACACACTAACTACCCTTTCCTAGCATATGAGCTTTGCCAATAATGTATGTTGTAAGGTTACTCTAAAAATAAATTCTGTTCTGTTATAGCTGGTCCACAATTTCCTCATTGAACAGGACTTCAGGCAATTATGCATTTGAAGCTGTATCTTTATCTGGTTCACTTTAACTGACAATTGCTCGGTCATTCAACACTGTACACAAATGAAATGTATATATTTTTTTCCCACAAACATATCTTTCTTTTGATGGTATTTGATCACCACTGGGCTTTTTATTGTTTGCACAAGAAACAAAAACAAAATTAAAATGTTGAAAAAAATATATATATTTTTTTACATTCTGCTATAACATATCCAATAGAAAAATGTAAAAATCACATTCTTTATAAATTTAGGCCAATGTGTATTTTGGTACATATTTTTGGTAAATAAAATACCAATAAGTGTATTTGGTTTACGCAAATGTTAGAGCATCTACAAATTATGGTATATATACTGGAATTTGTTTGTTTTTTTGTTATACTAGTTATGGCGGCGATCAGCGGCTTATAGCAGGACTGTGATATTGTGGCAAGCAGTCTGACACTAACTGACACCTTGTGGGAGCCAGTGACACTAATACAATGATTGGTGCTAAAAATATGGACTGTCACTGTACTAATAACATTGGCTGGGAAGTGTCTTTGCTATATCTGTGGCTGAGCTGTAAAACCAAGAGCTTCTTCTATACATAAAGCACTGTGAGATGTTAATATACCGCAATCGCAGCTTCAAAGCAAGGTTTGGAAATATCCATTAGGGTTCTTTTTCAATAAGGGTGCCTGGGGTGCCATTTGAAATTCTCCAGGGTGCCACAAGCACAAATTTGCCTTGGGTCTGAGATGGAAAGGAAGACTCTGTGATCCAGGGAGAAAATCTGTGTTGATAGGGGATTCTGATGTGATGGGGGCTAGACTGCAGATTTCTGTTTGTGCATTTCTTACCTCTTTGCTGCAATGGTTCTGCTAGATCTGTGATTTCATTTACATGTACTACTGGATTCTCTGTTCACCTATGGGTGTCGCCTGCGCTACTGTGGATTTATATCCTTTTCCCCCCTTTTACTGCCTGGGTCACCTCCCTGTTTTTGCTTCCTTTTATATACACGTGCTCAGTGCAGTGCTTCTTGCCTGAGCAACTTCACATTCACAGTTCTCTGAGCTTCTGTTTGCCACTACTTATGAATCCTGTGTCACACTACCCGTGTACCGATCCCGGCTTCGTCTACTGCCTGTGACTGTTGCCCGTCCTGACCTCGGCTTGTCTCCTAGTTTCCGTTTGGCTCCTGGTATTGTACTTTGAACATGTGATTGGTCTCCACACCCTTGGCTGGGCGTATCTGGGGCTGTGACCTGGTCCCAGCTTGCTGCAAGGCCATCCATACCAAGAAGAAGCATGCTGGGGCTTAGACTCCGTGCCAGGGGGAACCCAGAGTCGGCAAACCACAAGGGCTCACAACCACAAATGCTTGACACTCATGTATAGAGGATAGAGGAAACATTGATGTGATAGGGGGCTTTGGATGTATAGAGGGGACTCTGACTCTGTGATGGGGGACTCTAATGTATAGGGGAGACATTGCTGTGGTGGGAAGACTTTGACATGAAGAGGGGACTCTAATGTAAGGGGGGACCTGTGATGTGAAGGGGGGACTCTAATGTGAAGGGGGACCGGTGATGTGAAGGGGGACTCTAATTTGAAGGGGGGACCTGTGATGTGAAGGGGGGACCTGTGATGTGAAGGGGGACTCTAATTTGAAGGGGGGACCTGTGATGTGAAGGGGGACTCTAATTTGAAGGGGGGACCTGTGGTGTGAAGGGGGGACCTGTGATGTGAAGGGGGACTCTAATATGAGGGGGGGACCTGTGATGTGAAGGGGGCCCTGTGATGTGAATGGGGACCTGTGATGTGAAGGGGGGACCTGTGATGTGAAGGGGGGACCTGTGATGTGAAGGGGGACCTGTGATTTGAAGGGGAGACCTGTGATGTAAAGTTAATTTCACCAATGCAATTGCATGCATCATCCTGGGTTCAGGTTCCCCATTGATAAGTAATATTTACATTCTTTGCATTTTACACTGGGGGGGGCTTTGAGATTTTGCATAATTTTAAAAGGTACTGCAATTGAAAAAAAGCTTGACATACGCTGCGGTAGAGTCAAAAGAGTTCCACCCAAAAGTGGAACTTCCACTTATCCGTCTCCTCCCCCCCTCTGGTGCCACAATAGGCACCTTTCTGGGGGGAGCGGGCACCTGTTTTTGACAGGTACCCTGTCCCCTCTTCCTTCGGCCCTCGCTGTGGTGAGGTACGTCAGAAGTCCGGCCCCCTCCTCCTCCCTCAGCTGTTGGGTCAGTAGGAGAGTGCAGTGTGCTTCGTGCATGCGCAGCAGGGACCTGGCCGTGAAGCCTCAAGACTCCACAGCTGGGTTCCCTTACCGGCGGTGGCTGTGGCAGCACCCAACAGCCGATGGAAACATCAACTGCAGTGCCTACATCACTGGACTCTGGGACAGGTAAGTGTCCTAATATTAAAATTTAGCAGCTGCAGTATGTGTAGTTGCTGACTTTTAATATTTTGAGGGGCAGGCGGAACTCCGCTTTAAGCCAGCCAAGTCTGCAGTCTCATGCTTGTGATATTGCGTTTGTTACACATGCTCCAAGCTCCCTGTTTGTCTGCCCTGATCTGCTAATTTAGATTCCCTCGCTGACGACCTCAAAACGGATATTGACTATTCTCTGAACTCTGCCTGCCCTTTGATTACAGATTTGTCCCTCACTATTCTGAGCCTTGCCTGCCTTGTACCTGGACTGTTATTGGACCACTCTGCCTGTGCCAACCGCAAGTACCTGTACTATAACATTGTGTATAAGTCCTGGGGGAACCGAGTACCGGTAGGCCTGCTTACCTTATGGGAAAAGGGGCTTCTATAGATGAAGACCACACAAGGGCTGACTATAGTGTCTGACCACCTGAGTTAGTGTGTAAGCGTGACAGACGGGTTTTTCTTCTTCAGAGCCTCTTCAGGAACTCCCTCTTCACTCAGTTGGCGCCCTTTCTTCTACTGGCTGTTAAACCTCTTCCAGTCATAAAACAGGACCCCATTTAGACACTGCTGTGGTTGGAAAGGGTCCAACCTGTCAGCACAACTTACGAAACTACATATATGTCCGGTGCTGCTTGATTTGTATATGTAAAGACAAATAGGCTGTTGACTTTGCAAGGTAATTTTCTCTTATTGAGGGTATTTTTCTTGGCTTAGTGAATGTGGTGAAAATTCACTTTGCAAAGAATACCCAATCACATGCAAAGAGAATAAAAAAAATATTTCTCCTTGTCCAGGATTGGATAATGTTAGTTGGCAGAGCTTCACCTCATTTACTAATCCCTTTGCTAAGTGAACAGTGTGTTTTAGTAAATCAACCTCCTTAGTCTTAAATGGGTTTGAGTTAATTTACTAAAGGAGTTGAAGATCTCAGCTCAATAAATTGTGTAAATATTCACATTAATTATCCAATCATTTTAAAAAGCAAAATCCTGTGTACTGATCTTTTCTGCACATGATTGGGTATTCAAAGGAATTTTGCTTTCACATGATTACATAATTTAAACACTTCCCATCCTTAGGCCGTTTATAAATGACCTAAGGTTAAAGTGGTTATACTGGGATCATGGTTGAGATTCCAACCATGATCCCCATATCGTTTTTTTCAGCGGATGATTTCCTACACGGTAAAAGTAATCCTAGCGGCTGTAAAGGCGCTGGTTTACTTTTACAGATGGGGTTCCCCCTCCTGCCACAGCCACTTCCTTTACCTGGCTCTCCTGTTTAATCGGGGGTGGGGGCAATATGGATGCAACTGGCTTTAATCCCAATATGGATCAACACACCAACCCAAAAAAAAAAAAAAAAGACCGTCTTTCCAGTGTGGAGATTAAAACAATTAGATGTAAAGTCAACAGGAATAATTCTTACATTGGAAAAGTAAGCAATTAAATGTATTCAGTAATGAGTGATTAGGATATGCAGAGTGTGGTCAAAGATGATGTCTGGTTAGAAATCTTATTTTACTAATGTGATATTCTGTATGTTAGGGGGTGATACCATTTCCTAATTATTCCCCTATATAATATTTTATAAACCTGAATTTGGTTAGATTTGACATTTCTGGATTGTACATACTTCATACATAATATGTTGGTGGCGGTTGGGTTCTCATGGATCATCCAAATAGCCATGAGGCAATGGACATCTAAGACTCCTCCAATGATGATGTCTCCATCCAGAACATATTCATAATCCTCATACACTGATACAATCTGGAGATCACAAGCTTTCGGTGGAGTACAGACAATAGAAGTGCATAAAGCTAAGCAAGGCAGAGGAGTGCACCACATGAGTTTTACAGATTGCATTTTGTGTAGATGTGGACACATTGTATCTGGTAATATAAAAGACTGCAGCACCTTGTGTAGAGGTGGACACCTTGTAGCTGTCAATGTAAAAGACTGGAGAACCTTGTGTAGATGTGGACACAATGTATCTGTCAATGTAAAAGACTATAGCACCTTGTGTAGATTTGGACACGTTGTATCGGTCAATGTAAAAGACTATAGCACCTTGTGTAGGTGTGGACACAATGTATCTATAAATGTAAGACTAGAGAACCTTGTGTGGATGCGGACACAATGTATCTGCCAATGTAAAAGACTGGAGAACCTTGTGTAGATGTGGACACAATGTATCTGCCAATGTAAAAGACTGGTGAACCTTGTGTAGATGTGGATACATTGTATCTATGTAAAAGACTACATCACCTTGCCTGCTTTTTATAAAGATACAATTTTAGAACATTTGTGATCGCCACCTTTTTTTTTTTCTTTATTTTGAAATAAGAAAAACAATTATTTTGTTTTTCAGTTTAAATGTCATCTGACATTTATTGAAAATAATTTATGTTTACTGCTGTTATAGGAGATTTTCTTTTTTCTTTTTTGTGCCTGTACTGACTTTTCAGTTTTACCATTTTATCTCATCTCAGGAGGATCCTGTAATTAGTGTCTAGGAAAATATGTAATGATTTGGGATTTTATTACTTATTTTTTATTTATCTATTATATGTTAAGATATCAAATGACAATAAAATAGAAAGCTTATGATGTACTGTCTCTTTGCATTTTTAAAAGGGAAAGTTTAACTTTTCTTGAAAAATGAGAAGGTGAACTAACTCCAAATATCCTGGCTACCCCTCCTTATCCATCTGCACATAGTGGCCATGATACCCCTTTCTTCTGGGGTAGTGGTTTGTACGCTGTACACCACAATACACAGCCAAAAAGAAAGTATTCATCATAATGTCAAGTGCTTATTGTTCAGTGTATTGTGGTGTACGGTCTACACGGACCACTACGCCAGCAGCAGGGGTCTGAAGGAAGGGCATGGAAATTTGGAGTTAGTTAATTTTTTGTTCTTTGTGGAGTAAGGTTAAGGTAAACTTATACTTATCCTTAAAGTGCTTTTCTCAAACCTTTTCCATGCCTATTGCCTAAAACAGAGGTTCTCAATCCTATGAAGGCCAGTGTCCCTCAATGGTTTGCATGGCAAAGGAAGGTGAATGGAACTCGTAAATGGAGAGAAGAAAAAACTATCAATGACTTGCATGGCAGAGGATGGTGAATGGAACTCATGAGCAGAAAGAAAAAAACATTGATGGCTTGCATGGCAGAAGATGGTGAATGGAGCTCAAAAATGGAGAGAAGAAAAAACTATCAATGAACTGCATGGCAGAGGATGGTGAATGGAACTCGTAAGTAGAGAGAAAAAAAACATTGATGGCTTGCATGACAGATGATGGTGTTTGAAACTTGTAAGTGGGGAGAAAAAAAACATTGATGGCTTGCATGACGGAGGATGGTGAATTGGACTCATAAGTGGAGAAAAAAAACATTGATGGCTTGCATGGCAGAGGATGGTGAATGGAACTCGTAAGTGGAGGGAAAAAAAAACATTGATGGCTTGTGTGACAGACTCACCCGGGACAGAGGCTTTTGGAGGGGACTGAATGCTAGCCTCTTCCCTACCGACTATAGGCCCTGGCATTTGAGGGAGCTACAAGCATTTAGGAAGATATTCTGTTATGTAATGCAAAAGGACATTATTAAGGAGGCCATGATGGTCTCTGCCAGCTTGGGACTCAGTGGACAGATGTCAGTGAAAGGGATGCTGATTAATGAGATCTTTCACCCAATAGTTTATTGTGCTCATTAACACACCGTTGTAAGTGAGGAGATGGCAAGTCTACCCTGAAAGGTCATATCTCTGAGTCAAAAAAAAAGGGAAAGAAACTGCGCTTAAGTGAAGTGTACAAAAAAACAAATTGATGAGCTGCAATTCCTCTATGCAACATAAACACAGTGAAAATAGAATTAGAAAAAATTGGAATGGCGCTAAAAAGAACGCCTGACCATGCATATGATCAGCAATCCACAATATTCCTAAAAATGTGAATAAACAAATTAGGCAGAAAAAATTAAAGTGATGACAAAGTGACAGTCCATCAAATGTACATTGCTTAATATGAAATAATAACAGTAATAAACAAAAGTCCATGTGCATAAAAATGAATATAAATCACCAGTGTGATAAATAAACATCCATGTATACTATGATTCCTGCTGTATATAGACAAGAGTGCTTGATCCACCACCATAGGTAAACAATGGTCGCTTACCAGAAACTCATGATCCCCCACTACAGAGGATCAGAGAAAGCTGTTTAGAAAGATGATAATCCGGATCACAACCAATGAACCAGGAGCCTTGGAGTATGATGGTACAACAAAGACCTTGATGCCGTAATGAAGATATTCAAGCTGGCAGGTAATGGGACACCAACCCGCAGTAGAGTGGATATACCATGAAAAATAAAAAGGCTCCAATAGTGTAAAACCATTAACCTTTATTAAAATATGTAAACAAAAAAGGATGCACTCACATGCTGGTAGTATAAAGTAAGCGCCTGAAAATGTCTGGAGCGGCGGCCGGAAGCTCACAGACAACCCGTCCTACTGGTAACCGCAGCAGCGATGAGAGGTGACGCAAATGCATCGCTCCGCCCTACGCGGCATTTCGTAATAGAGTTACGTCGTCCAGGGGCCATATCTCTGAGTCACCTAGTCTGGGTAAATGATTAGATAACTAGCTCATGTTAATTAGGTTTCTGGTTACAGTTTGTATTGTCATCCTGATGTATATATTTGTGTGAGATCGCAAATAAAGCAGGCTATTCCTGATGTACTCCAAGACAGGTGTTGTCTGGTTTTTGGGGGTTACTATAGCCAGATCCATTGGTCTCCTGTTCCAGGACTTAGGAAGCGATATACTGACGGAGCAGTCAAGCAGAGTGTGGGACGTTCCGTTACATTGGTGGCAGCAGTGGGACGCTTCCTGCAGTCTGGGACATCCAAACCTCCATATGCAAGTTCTAAATCAAAAAAATACATTCAAACCTCCACCTTGGTCCAAGGTCCGGATAGCAGGAGAGGTACAGATACCAGCCACCATGGAAGAGGAATTCGGAAGGAGGTTGAGAGAGATGCAGATACAGCACAGAGGACCAGTATCAGAGCAGATCCTGCTGAGATGGTATGATTCTATGCACTGTGAACTCTGGAAGGAAATGCTAGCTTGTCAGCAGCGACACCAGGGAAAAATTCTCCCCTCCATCCAGGAAAGTTACTGATCACAGTATGAATTGTGGGTGCTGTTTTTGGGAGAAAAAACGCACAAGGAGCAGACAGCTGAGTTAAGCAAGCTGGTCTGGGCAGAAATTCAGCTGGATGAGAGCTACAGAGCCTTTCAGTGGCATGTATCCCAAGCATGTCCCTGAATAGCAGATGATAGCCCAATGGAAGGCTTTGGCTATGGCGGCCTGGGACTGTTGTACATGAAGCTGACAGGGGACCCTAACTTTAGGAGTGATTTGGAGTGGTGGTTGGACGAAATCATGGATTTCAGAGAAGAGCTACTGAATGTCTCGGAAGTGCACTGGGCTCTGGAAGATATAGAGTTTCTGGCCATTCGGGAATGGGAGCTGGAGATCGCCTACAGACAGCTGCTAGACTCTGACCAGTGCCAGGGATGGGTTCCCTTTGCCTGGGACTATCAGGAAATACCAGCAGACAGCTCTGAAATCCTGGCTGAAGAGTCGGCAAGGTGGCATAGTAACAGTGTGCTTTGCCAACCTGCCCCCGCACAAATGGATGCAGAGGTCCTATGGCAGATGCAGCAAGTGCTGACTGACCTTGACGAACCTGTTTCTGCACAAGACAAGGTTGGGTGGAGGAATGTGCTTGTCCAGCAGCATGCTAGAAAATCAGCAGTGGAAAATCTGGAGATTGCCATCCCCAAAGATGAAGTTCTGACAACAGGGCAGAGCTCTGCTAACCTGCCCAGCACTGATAGCATCTTCTGGGTTCCACAGACAGGAGATGATGAACCTCTATCCCCAGACACCAGTTGCAGAGACAGGGGATTTGATAGACCTTTCTGCTGAAAAAGAACAACCTGGTGAGCATCCAGAAGAAGAACTGGCATCAGGGCCATACTTCACTGAGCTCTGCCCAGCACCAACAGCAGTATCTGTGGAGTTACAAGGAACTTCCCCAACTGAATCGCTGGCCACCGGATAGAGGGTCCAAGACCTCTGCCCCACATCTTTGGCAGTTCTGGAGGCTCAGGGTGAGAAGGTGGCAGTCACTTCCCAGCAGCAGATCAGGATACTGGGGGAGAAGGGAGAGGAGGTGTTCATCGTCCCTCCCCAACAGTCAGCCAGGGTGGAGGAAGCAGTCTTTCCTCCCCAGCAAAGATCTGTTCACCTGGGAGATAGTACCACAGACATGTCATCTCAGCAGCCAGATGAGGGAACGGAAAAGGAAGCAGCCGGCTCACCTCCCCAATGGCAGCTACACAGTTTGAGAGTGGAGGAAGCCAGCCTCCTGCCCCAACGGTTAGCCAGAGCGGAGGTTGTGGAGTCCCCAGCAGAAGTGCTGGCAACAGGGCAGAGTGCTACCCACCTCTGCCCAGCACTGGCAACAACTGTGGAGTTCCAGGGAGCCGGGGCAGTCAGCCCCTCTCTCCAGCCACAAGCTGATGTAGTAAAGCGTCTACTACCAGCTGAATCACTGGCAATGGGGCAGAGCGCCGCTGGCCTCTGCCTAGCACCTACAGTCTGTCTACAGCTTCAGGAAGTTAAAGTTGTTAAAAACCACCCAGCTGAAGTGCTGGCAGCTGGACAGAGAGTCAATTACCTCTGCCCCACACCTACTGATGTCAACTATTCCTTGCAGCCAAAAATGGAGATCATGCAGACTGACTATGTGAGTTCACTCTGTCCGACTAATGCATGTCCAGACCAGGTGGTCTGGGACCTTGTTAGTCGATCTTTGATAGGGGAGAAATGTGAAAGACTCACTCGGGACAGAGGCTTTTGGAGGGGACTGAATGCTAGCTTCTTGCCTACCGACTATGGGCCCTGGCATTTGAGGGAGCTACAAAAATTTAGAAAGATATTCTGTTATGTAATGCAAAAGGACATTATTAAGGAGGCCGTGATGGTCTCTGCCAGCTTGAGACTCAGCGGACAGATGTCAGTGAAAGGAATGCTGACTAATGAGATCTGGAAAGCCTGGGTCTTTCACCCAATAGTTTATTGTGCTCATTAACACACCTTTGTCTCCTAGCAAACTATTGGGGGATGTGTTTATACCTATGTGTATTGTAAGTTGTAAGTGAGGAGATGGCAAGTCTACCCTGAAAGGTCATATCTTTGAGTCACCTAGTCTGGGTAAATGATTAGATAACTAGCTCATGTTAATTTATGTTTCTGGTTACAGGTGTATTGTTAGAGTAATATGAGCAGGAGGGGGGAACCTCCTCTTCAACTGTATATAAAACTGTATTCTTGTTCCAATAAACAGTCCATGTTCAGCAACCAAACGAGTATTGTCTTGTTTTGTTGGTTGTTAGCAGTGGTTGGAATATCTGATATCTATATTCAGACTGGGAGGAAGCGGTATAGGATGAAAGCACTCAAGCGGAGTGTGGGACATTTCGTTACAGCTTGCATGGCAGAGGATGGTGAATGGAACTCGTAAGTGGAGAGAAAAAAAATATTAAATGACTTGCATGGCAGAGGATGCTGAATGGAATGGAATGAAGAGAAAAAAAAATATTAATGGCTTGCATGGCAGAGGATGGTGAATGGAACTCATAAGTAGAGAAAATAAAACATCAATGGCTTGCATGGCAGAGGGTGGTAAATGGAACTCGTAAGTGGAGAGAAAAAACCCATCAATGGCTTGCATGGCAGAGGATGGTGAATGGAACTCAAAAAAGGAGAGAAAACCCCCATCTATGGCTTGCATTGCAGAGACGCCTCCACCATGCAAGCCATAGGTGCGTTTTATTCTGTCTGCTTACAGATGAAAGAAACAAAAAACTTTACAAATATTTATTTTTTGTAAATTACTTTTTATGTAACAGTTGTTGAGATATACCCAATTCTCTGAATGGATCCAACAACATAACTCTACTCCTATTGTCACATGGAACGCATTTCACAGACAAATATTTCAATCTTACATTCCAGTTTCAAATAAAAAAATTAACATATGGAAAGTATGAGCACATCCCAAAATTGAAATGCAAAATTAAAACTGATTCCTGCGCCTAATCTAGGGCATCTAATTGTTAAAGGGTTTAGTATGGACAATGACGCAGCTGTTCTGTCCTAGACAAGACTCGCCATCCGTAGGATGATCCTTTGGGTAGTTACGCCTTTTTCCGGCAGGTTCTTCTGGTTTTTGTTGTAAGCTCTTTCTCGATTTTGAAAAGTCTAGAAGTTCTTCGGGATTACAGTAGCTTACCGGTGTTTTGTTATCTCCCTTTTTTAAGTAGACACAACTTGGGAATAAAAAAAAAAGATATTTCAAATAACGCACGCACAAACTCTCCCGCTGTCACAAGCTGATTTGGGGTCGCGGTCCTATCTGCTGGTCCATGTTGGGATGGACGCTCTAGTCCGCGCTGGTGTTCTTCTTCCCTTGCCAGTTCCTCTCTCTCTCCTCGAGTTCACCTTGGGTGAAGGAAGCCGGTCCCCAGTTTGTGATGAACACGGGATTTTTAGAACCTGAAAAGGGGACGGATAGAACTTAAGGAATGCATCACTGTATTTATATAAACAGCAAATCAAAAATTCCCAGATAAAGTAATAAATGGTCAGTGCTCTTAAAGTGTTTGTAAAGGTGTTTTTTTTTTTTTTTTAAAATAACAAACATGTTATACTTACCTTCACTGTGCAGCTCGTTCTGCACAGAGTGGCCCCGAACCTCGTCTTCTGGGGTCCCTCGGCGGCTGTTTCAGCTCCTCCCCGCAAGCATTCACCACCTTAATGCGAGCTCCCTCGCACGGTGGTGAGTGCTTGCGGGCGCGCTCCCGTGATACAGCCGGCGGCTATAGCCGCTCGCTGTATCACTCGGCCCCGCCCCCCGGCGCGCCGCGTCATCGGATGTGATTGACAGCAGCGCGAGCCAATGGCTGCGCTGCTTTCAATCCATCCACTGCAGCCAATCAGCGGCCAGGGTGAGCGGAGGAACAGATGTCGGGAACGCGAAGCTGACTTTCGAGGCGTCAGGTAAGTAAAACGGGGGGGCTGGGGGCGGCGGTTCTGTCAGAAGTTTTTTCACCTTAATGCATAGAATGCATTAAGGTGAAAAAATTTTTACCTTTACAACCCCTTTAAATCTGGAATTTCAGTGTTTGGTGGATACTAGAGAATAAAACCCCCAACAATTGAATAGTTCAGTGTCCTCTGTACAACACTGCAGAATATGTCAGAGCTATATAAATGCATAATAATAATAATAATAATAATAATAATAGTGTGTGACTGTGGGGGAGGGGACATTATAGTGTAAATTTTTGTTTATTGAAAATCTTACAAACATAAAAAAAACATAAACATATTTACAGATATACTAAATAAATAATATATAAACAAAAATAGCTTACATCAGCATAGCAAAAACATAAAGAAAAACGAAATATACCAACCTGAACAAAGCAATAACCTCCACCTAAACACCTCAGGCTAAGAAACCATTACACATTTAACCCATGCATGCAGCCTCTTTCCAAAAATACAATCTTATCTAAAAATCTAGGGGACGTGAAAGGACAGAAAGAAAGCCGCACACCCAGACACTGACAGAAAGTAGCTACGGAGACCTGACATTCCTCCACGCCTTTGTCCAGGCCCCCAGCTACCACCTGTCCTTCTCAAGACTCCGAATCTTCCCAACCTCACGCAGAATGTCATGCACCACCACCTTGACAGGAAGGGTTTTTTTTCCGAATGGAGACCTGACACCGTGCATTTCATGAGATGAAACGGACTACTAAGCCAACTAGAAAAAAGTGTCTCAAAATCAAAATCCGATGTGTCTCAAAGGCCCCGTACGACCACTCCGCATAACTCAAGCGGGAAAGGAAAGGGATACCCAGAGCCCCAGGCACCCGCTTGTAGACTTCTATATTGAAGGTGCACTGAAGCAAGAAATGGTCCATTGTCTCCTCCACCCCACCACATTCCACCCTTGGACAACCACGGTTCTCCGCAGAGTGATGCTTCAGGTAGCCCTTTACATAGAGTCTGCCATGAAACGAGCGCAGGCCAAGTCCCGAAACTTAAAAGGGATTCTCTCTAGATTGAGCAAACGTAGACCCTCCCTCATAACAGGGCCTGGGCAATCCCTCAAGGCCAGTGGCTCTCTAAAGGCAAAATCAACAACCCTCCTCTCCAGGTCCTTCCTAGGAAGAGATTTAATTTCCTCCGCCATCACTCGCCAGGGCCGAATTATTTTCAGGCACGGGGAAACATAAGCCAGGAGCTCACAATGTCAGACCCTCCAGCTTTTCACTGGCCCACCATTCTCCCAGCTTCGCAGAAAAGGCCTAAACCAGGACTGAAAAATGTCAACCCACCCTGGCAGTTCCTCTGCTGAGGAGGAGGTATTGGCACAACTATTCACGCTAGTCCAGCACCCTCCACTGCCTTCACTGCACTAGGAGAAACAATAGGTGCAGACACAGACTTGACAACCACACTTTCTTACACTGACTGGGAGACCACAGACTGGGGAAGCACTGACACCACAGACAGCCTCACAGACACAGATTCTGATGGGACAGAGACACTAGGATCCCCTGGTACAACCTCTGCCAACTCAGACTCTTTTCTATCCAGACGGAAGAATTCCTCCACTAACTCAGGCTTATTGTGAAAATCCTCAGGGCACTGGCTTTAAGGGTGACCGACCTTATCACACAAGTTACATTTAATGATGTTACAGTCTCTTGCCAGGTGCCCCAGTTCTTGAAGAGCATAAATATGCTCTGCCTTAAATCCCATGGCTAGGATCTTATCCACAACCACCCTCCTGATAGGTGGAATACCTCCTCCTTCGGTGAAAGTTGCACAACTGGCTCCCTTCCACCAGCAGCAGCATGATTTTGTCCCGACACAGCCTTAGCATAGTTCATAACTGGGACAGATGACACATTTACTGGCTGCATAGGAATATTACCTGGCTGCATAGGAATCTCTGAAATCTGGTTTGGCAATTCACCCACCACTCGATCCTCCCTCCTCCCCTCCAGCACAACAGTCCCACTCACCATAGTCCCAGAAGTACCACAATTACCAGTAGTCCAGTTATTAGGTACACCAGCTGTTTTAGCGCCTATGCAACATTCTTGTTCTACGATTTTAGCGTCCATGTGGGACTCCTGCTCCTTTTTCTCACAGACAACAAGAACTTCTTTGTCAGGATTGACACCATCTCCTCCTGCCTTCCTTGCCGACTGCAAGGATCCATTGACAGATGCAGTCTCTTTGTCTGTAGCAGCAATCACAGGAATGGCATCCATACATGGAGAGATATTCTCAACAAGCATTCCTTCATTTTCCTGAACTGAAACAGCCTGTCCTCCATTTGCAGACACTGTAGCACTGCCGCCATCTTGATCAGACTTGATCCACAGCTTTCTCCCTTACAGACTGAGGGACGCCATCCTCCTCCTCATCTGATGAGTCGGTGCCATTCAAGGGAGATTCTATTTCCATAATGGCCTGCAGCAATCCGCCATTTTCCTCAACCTCCTCCTGACATGACCCAGGCTGCTGGCGAGGGAGGGGGGCAGATACTGACTCAGGTGCAACAGATCCTGAGACAGGGGTAGTACTGAGGCCACCATGTGAAACCACTTCCTTATCCATACTGTCGCAGTTGCTCTGGCATCCACCCTCTGGCTGGTACTGGCACAGGCACTCTCCTTCATCTGTTGGAATCTCTCCTCATTCTCATATTTTTCTCTAAATACACAGCTGCTTTCCTTCAGAGAAGCATCCAGCTTCTTCAATGCCTCCTCCAGAGACTTAAGCTTAGAGTTTTCCCTCCTACTGCTCCCAGACTTACTGTACAGAGATTTCTTTTTCCTGAAATCCGCTTTTAGGACAGCAAGTTACTGTTCCTCTTTGGTAATACGGCAAAGTCTATTCACCACTTTATCCTGGATTGCTGATAAGGACTGCCCTTTCATGGGGACAGGCTCAGGATCCATTGCAGCTTGAGCACATGGTGTAGGCCTCAGTGCCTCTGGAGAGCCTCCACCTTCATCTCCCCCCACCCACTGCATGGTGGTTGGGGGAGAAGCCTGCAGGACAGGCCCAGGCTTGCTGTTTCCTCCAACTGAGAGCAAAGCAGAGTGAGCCAACAGCACCTTGCAAAACATCACAACCTGGTGGAGAAGCTCCTCTGGTACAGAGACGGTGTGACTGGCTTAGTGTTCTCTGTACAGCGCTGCGGTACATGTCAGAGGTATTTAAATGTATAATAATAGTAGCGTGTGGCTATGGTGGGGATATTAGAGTGTAAGCTCCTCTGGTACAGAGACTGATGTGACTGGCTCAATGTTCTCTGTACAGCACTGCAGTATATGTCAGAGCTATATAAATGTATAATAATAGCGTGTGACAGCGGTGGAGGGGATATTAGAGTGTAAGAGACTAACATGGCTCTAAATACTATGAAAATGTATTTTTCTATATAAATTAATAAAATAAATGTCTTTTTCCTGCCACATTGTAGCACAGCAGTTATTCCACACCTGGCTGTATTTGTCGGATTAGGCCTTCATGTTGCGCCACTTTATTCTTCCAGCTCCTCGTCTTACTCGTTGCAACTTCTAGATTATCTTTAATGTGCTGTAATGGAATAAAAGCAATGTGAAATTTAGTTTTAAATTGGCATTATACATTCCAAAAAAAATGTATTTATACAAGAAAACAGCTGAAACCTCTGCCAGATCTTATTGGTGAACTTGGCTGCATGGGGGCAGTTTACCCTCATTTCCCATATGGCTATTGGGACAGGAAGTGAAGGGAAAGGTCCCAAAAGGTAACAGACAGTAGTAAAACCTGGCAGAGGCTCTTACCCTTTCCTACTGTACATGAACGATTTGGCTTAACCTCTACTTTATTGTGGGGCAACCTTAAACATGAGTCATCAGAAAACACAAATATAAGCCCTGAACCCTGTCAACAAGTTTAGGGATAGCGTGTGATCCAGCATGGAATCTTGAATGGATCTTGAATTGCCCCAGGTTGACAAGTCCTCATCTACAATGGATTGCTCCCAGTCACCTGGTATTGCTCCAGGGCCTCTATTCGCTCCTTCTCCAGCTGCTCCAGCTGCTGCATAGCCTCCTGTAGCGCTATGTCTTTCATCTCCCGGATGGTCTCTAGTTCCCTCTTCTCAGCTTCTGTCATCTTGATAGCGATCTCCTGCTCGTGGTGGAGTTTCTCCAGCATGGCTCGCTTGGCTGCTTCCTGTTCCAGGAGTCTTGAAATGAGACAGGTACAAAGTCAACTAGGACATGAAAATACTCAGGTCTGTTTAGCCTGACTTTGCAGTTTGTCATCCAGAAGTAGACATACACCCCCCCATACATACACATGCCCCCCCCATCTTAATTTTGTCTCTCACCCCATTCATGTATATACCCTCCCATTCTAACTTTTTCTATAATGAGCATTCAGGCCAAACCTTATGGATGCAAGCCTCGGCTTTCTTATGCCAACTTGACCAGAATTTGATAAAAAGTCACGTTAAAGCAGGCCCAAATTCTTAAAGTATACTGAAGGACATTATGTATGTAGGCAATAATGAGTCAATTAAATCAATAACGTTCCTTCAGTATTGCAGCAGCGCTGTGTGCCCCAAATAAATAGGGTCCTTTTTTCAATCAAGTTCATAAAGTGCAAAGAGGGGAAACAGATAATAGGAATCCCAATTGTCGTATTCTGTGAGGGCAGTTGATCCGTTCACCAAGCGATACACCACGTGCTGGGACCCCCAATGAAAAACTCACTCACCAGAAATTCAACCAATATGAGCCTTGATTAGTATTAGTTGGTCTGCACCACTTTCCAAACGACCACCAGATGTCAGTCTAACTCTCGGTAGCTCCAATGAAATATGTGGGAGAAATAGAATGTCCGCAAGGTGTGATACCGCTAAACACTTTTATTAAAACATCCAAACATCTCCCTTTAAAAACATGCGTACCAGATAATCTATAAATAAGAGCAAAGAAAACAAAGTGCACTGTGCCTGTTGCGTCCTTCAATCTGACAGGGATGACAGAAGCACTCACTGTGTGTAACTACAGCTGTACGCTTCCTGATTCCTCGGTCGATGGAGCGCATGCGGCACTTCCGGTGCGTCACGCCCCTGACGTTTCGTCCCTTCCCGGACTTCTTCTGAGGGCGTGACACACCAGATAGGAAGCCGGTATTTATGTGTGTGATAGGCGCAGCTACCAATCAGCAGAGACACAGGTCCGGGGAAGGTCTTAGGTTCCCGCCCCAATGCTAAATACTGTCAGCAGTGGAAGAATCAGCCAACTCCGGACCGTCCCTCCTATAGATTGCACTGAGCGCATCAATACCGTTTTTTTGGTGGAAGGTGACCCATTCATATGAAACAAGTGCCTACAATGCTCAGAGTTACTCGGTGTGTGAGCTGCGAATGTTACTCCGCAGCGCAGCTACCGAAAAACAAATGGGAGCACTATAGGTATTCTTTATGATTACCATAAATATATTCTCTCTTATATAGTCCAATATTCCGCAATAAAGAACTTGCAGAGCACTTATTCATCATACCAAACCCTTTTTCATTATTATAATGACATAATGACCAATGAGTAAAATGCATAGAGATTTTTAGATATACAGAAACATATCAAACCAAAATGCTGAATTATAGCTTAAGCCAGATAAAAGGTAAACTTCATAATACTAACTGAAGATTAAAATGAAAATAATGGTATATCTAAATTACATACAATAGATTGTACTTAGTAAATACATTTAAAATGGCCGTACTGGAAAAATGGCCAAAAAGGATTAAAAATGATCACTGTAAATAAGATGATCAGTACTATTAAAAACCAATATAGAGTCCATTATAAAATGAAATTGGAAAATGTTAGAGAGTGTTAAAATGCATATATTAAATAACACGAAAATTACATACCCAGGGTGTACCTAAGTGTCACTGATGAAGCAATTAATGTCGAGTTCTACATTGAGGTCCTTGGGCGAAATCACATCCACAGAGTAAATCCACTGAGTTTCGCGTTTGGATAACTCCCGGATGCGATTTATGCCTCTCCAATAGGGTTGGAGGTGTTCAACCCCCCAAAATTCTAATCCTGTCGTATCCCTATTATGTTTTAATTTGAAATGCAGTGAGACGTTGTGATCCTTATAGCCTATTTTAATGTTGTGTATATGTTCAGCTATTCTCACCCGCAATAATCTTTTGGTGCAGCCTATATAGATTAGACCGCATGGACGTTTTAATGCGTACACTACAAAGGTACTGTTGCATGTAATAAACTGTTTAATTTCAAAACTGCGATTATTCTGTCTCTGCCAGAATGGGCCAGTATTTGGACCGGTTCTTGCAAAAAAGTGTTATTAAAACTCGCTCATACATAAGGGACACTAAGAATTTTCTAAATTGTTTGCAAAATGTGAGTTTGACAGGAAGAGAGCAGGCAATTTTGGTTACAGCTGATGTTTCCTCTCTTTACTCCATTATACAGCATGATGATGCCTTATTTATTTATTTCAGGTACTTATATAGCGCGGTCAATTTACACAGCGCTTTTACATATACATTATACATTCACATCTGTCCCTACACCCTCAAGGAGCTTACACTCTAAGGTCCCTAACTCACATTCATACATACTAGGGACAATTTAGACAGGATCCAATTAACCTACCAGCATGTCTTTGGAGTGTGGGAGGAAACCGGAATACCCGGAGGAAACCCACGCAGACACAGGGAGAACATGCAAACTCCAGGCAGGTAGTGTCGTGGTCGGGAATCGAACCAGTGACCCTTTTTACGGCTGGGCGAGAGTGCTACCCACTACACCACTGTGCCGCCCTACTCAATTGGGCCCTTAGCCAAAGAGAAGATCTCCCCCACAACCAAAAGATTTTTCTGAGGAATGCCCTGGATTTCTGCCTTAGTCATAATTATTTTTGGTATGACGGTGCATTCTACTCACAACAAAGAGGCGTTGCGATGTCCATTTTAGAGTCCATTTTATAATGGACTCTATATTGGTTTTTAATAGTATAGATCATCTTATTTACAGTGATCATTTTTAATCCTTTTTGGCCATTTTTCCAGTACGGCCATTTTAAATGTATTTACTAAGTACAATCTATTGTATGTGATTTAGATATACCATTATTTTCGTTTTAATCTTCAGTTAGTATTATGAAGTTTACCTTTTATCTGGCTTAAGCTATAATTCAGCATTTTGGTTTGATATGTTTCTGTATATCTAAAAATCTCTATGCATTTTACTCATTGGTCATTATGTCATTATAATGAAAGAGGGTTTGGTATGATGAATAAGTGCTCTGCAAGTTCTTTATTGCGGAATATTGCACTATATAAGAGAGAATATATTTATGGCAATCATAAAGAATACCTATAGTGCTCCCATTTGTTTTTCGGTAGCTGCGCTGCGGAGTAACATTCGCAGCTCACACACTGAGTAACTCTGAGCATTGTAGGCACTTGTTTCATATGAATGGGTCACCTTCCACAAAAAAAACGGTATTGATGCGCTCAGTGCAATCTATAGGAGGGACGGTCCGGAGTTGGCTGATTCTTCCACTGCTGACAGTATTTAGCATTGGGGCGGGAACCTAAGACCTTCCCCGGACCTGTGTCTCTGCTGATTGGTAGCTGCGCCTATCACACACATAAATACCGGCTTCCTATCTGGTGTGTCACGCCCTCAGAAGAAGTCCGGGAAGGGACGAAACGTCAGGGGCGTGACGCACCGGAAGTGACGCATGCGCTCCATCGACCGAGGAATCAGGAAGCGTACAGCTGTAGTTACACACAGTGAGCGCTCCTGTCATCCCTGTCAGATTGAAAGACGCAACAGGCACAGTGCACTTTGTTTTCTTTGCTCTTATTTATAGATTATCTGGTACGCATGTTTTTAAAGGGAGATGTTTGGATGTTTTAATAAAAGTGTTTAGCGGTATCACACCTTGCGGACATTCTATTTCTCCCACATATTTCATTGGAGCTACCGAGAGTTAGACTGACATCTGGTGGTCGTTTGGAAAGTGGTGCAGACCAACTAATACTAATCAAGGCTCATATTGGTTGAATTTCTGGTGAGTGAGATTTTCATTGGGGGTCCCAGCACGTGGTGTATCGCTTGGTGAACGGATCAACTGCCCTCACAGAATACGACAATTGGGATTCCTATCATCTGTTTCCCCTCTTTGCACTTTTTGAATTTGATTGAAAAAAAGACCCTATTTATTTGGGGCACACAGCGCTGCTGCAATACTGAAGGAACGTTATTGATTTAATTGACTCATTATTGCCTACATACATAATACCTATTATTTAAGCAGCTGCTATTCATTTACTTATTTGTTTATTTAGTTATTGATTTATATATATGCTATATATACTGTTGGGTATATCGTTCTAAGCGCGGAGCATTGTTGTTGATAGGGCGGGCACATACAACATTTATTTTGATACTAAAGGACATACTCATCCTATTAGACCCTTTGGTTATCTTTGATACAGTTGGCCACCTGCTGCTTCTCGAAAAACTCCTCTTCTCTGACCTCAAAAACTCTGTTCTTTCCTGCTTCTCCTCCTGCCTAACTAAGAAGCTCTGCCCTCTCTTTCTACATATCTTCCCTTGGTCAGTTGATAGCCTGTCATGGCTTCTAATACCATCTCTATGCTGACAACACCCAAACCTATCTCTCTACTCAGCTCACAACCTACAACTCTACCACCCCCTCTCCTCTTCTTGTTCCCTTGTCCCCCAGGTTCTGTCCTTAGACCATTTTTTTCTCTATCTACACTTTTAGGTGATCCCTAAAAACCTTTCTAACCTTTTTCTCTTGTAACTCTACTACCTTCCATCATGCTTGAGGTGATTGTAGCCATATCAGTGCTCTTGCAAGGCCTAAATTCTTAAATTAAATCAAAGGCCATACTCATGCTATTAGATCTTTTTGCTATCTTTGATATGGTCGGCCACCTGCTCCACTTCGAAAAAAAATCCACTTCTTTGACCTCAAAATCTCAGTTTTTTCCTGGTTCTCCTCCAGCCTATCTAAGCATTCATTCGTTGTCACCTTCAACTTTATCCCCTCCTCTCCTCAAACTCTTTCTGTGAGGTTCACTCAAGGCTCTGCCTTCGGACACCTTCTATTCTCTGTCTACACTCCCTTGGTCAGTTGATAACCTTTCATGGCTTCCAATACCATCTCTATGCTGACGACACCCAAACCTATCTCTCTACTTCTCAACTCACAACCTTGAACTTTACCTCCACCTTTCCTCTTCCTGTTCCCTTAGAGGTCCCCCAAGTTTTTTCCTGCCACCACTTTTATTCTCTAGCTACACTTTTAGGTGATCCTTGAAAACCCTTCTAACCTTCTTCTCCTGCAACTGTACTACCTTCCATCATACTTAAGGTGATTCTTAAAGTAAACCAAAGGCCATACTCATACTGTTGGACCTTTCTGCCATCTTTGATATAGTTGGCCACCTGCTTATCCTCAAAAACTCCACTCCTTTGACCTCAAAACTCTGTTCTTTCCTGGTTCTCCTCCTACCTATCTAAGAGCTCCTTCAGTGTCACCTATAGTTTTATCCCCTCCTCTCCTCATTCTCTATTTGTGGGGGTCCCCCTTGGCTCTGTCCTCAGACACCTTCTATTCTTTATCTACACCTCCTCCCTTAATAGTCCCTTGGTCAGTTGATCGCTTCCCATAGCTTCCAATACCAATTTCTATGCTGTCGACTACCAAACCTATATTTCTACTCCTCAGCTCACAATCTACAACTCCTCTCCTCTTTTCACAGGGGTCCCCCAGACTCTGTCCTCGGACCACTTCTATTCTCTATCTACACCTCATGCCATGGTCAGTTGATAACCTCCAATTGCTTCCAATACCAACATTATGATCCCTGATGACACCAAAATCTCTCTACTCCTTACATTACCCCTTCAGTCTCCTTAACCCCTCTCTGCCAATTCCCCCACAGAATTCGGCTCACCCAACATATACGATTCAGAACCCTAACAACAACATACAAAGCCACCCACAAACCTCCTGTTCTCTAGCTCCCTTGTCATCTCCTCCTCCATGCTCACTTCCAAGACTTTACATAGTTACATATAGTTACATAGTAGGTGAGGTTGAAAAAAGACACAAGTCCATCAAGTCCAACCTATGTGTGTGATTATGTGTCAGTATTACATTACATATCCCTGTATGTTGCGGTCGTTCAGGTGCTTATCTAATAGTTTCTTGAAGCTATCAATGCTCCCCGCTGAGACCACCGCCTGTGGAAGGGAATTCCACATCCTTACCGCTCTTACAGTAAAGAACCCTCTACGTAGTTTAAGGTTAAACCTCTTTTCTTCTAATTGTAATGAGAGGCCCCGAGGCTTATTAAACTCTCTTCTGCGAAAAAGTTTTATCCCTGTTGTGGGGTCACCAGTAGGGATGAGCCGAACACCCCCCTGTTCGGTTCGCACCAGAACATGCGAACAGGAAAAAAATTCGTTCGAACACGCGAACGCCGTTAAAGTCTATGGGACACGAACATGAATAATCAAAAGTGCTAATTTTAAAGGCTAATATGCAAGTTATTGTCAATAAAAGTGTTTGGGGACCCGGGTCCTCCCCCAGGGGACATGGATCAATGCAAAAAAAAGTTTTAAAAACGGCCGTTTTTTTAGGAGCAGTGATTTTAATAATGCTTAAAGTCAAACAATAAAAGTGTAATATCCCTTTAAATTTCATACCTGGGGGGTGTCTATAGTATGCCTGTAAAGGGGCGCATGTTTCCCGTGTTTAGAACAGTCTGACAGCAAAGTGACATTTTGAAGGAAAAAACACATTTAAAACTACCGCGGCTATTGCATTGCCGACAATACACATAGAAGTTCATTGATAAAAACGGCATGGGAATTCCCCACAGGGCAACCCCGAACCAAAATTAAAAAAAAAAAATGATGTGGGAGTCCCCCTAAACTCCATACAAGGCCCTTCAGGTCTGGTATGGATATTAAGGGGAACCCCGCGCCAAAAAAAAAAAAAAAAAACGGCGTGGGGTCCCCCCAAAAATCCATACCAGACCCTTATCCGAGCACGCAACCTGGCAGGCCGCAGGAAAAGAGGGGGGGACGAGAGTGCGCCCCCCCCCTCCTGAACCGTACCAGGCCACATGCCCTCAACATTGGGAGGGTGCTTTGGGGTAGCCCCCCAAAACACCTTGTCCCCATGTTGATGAAGACAAGGGCCTCATCCCCACAACCCTGGCCGGTGGTTGTGGGGGTCTGTGGGCGGGGGGCTTATCGGAATCTGGAAGCCCCCTTTAACAAGGGGACCCCCAGATCCCGGCCCCCCCCCTGTGTGAAATGGTAAGGGGGTACTTACCCCTACCATTTCACTAAAAAACTGTCAAAAATGTTAAAAATGACAAGAGACAGTTTTTGACAATTCCTTTATTTAAATGCTTCTTCTTTCTTCCTTCATCTTCTTCTTCTTCTGGCTCTTCTGGTTCTTCCTCCGGCGTTCTCGTCCAGCATCTTCTCCGCGGCGTCTTCTATCTTCTTCTCCTCGGGCCGCTCCGCACCCATGGCATGAGGGGAGGCTCCCGCTCTTCTCTTCATCTTCTTCTCTTCTTCATCTTCTTCTTCTTCTTCTTCTTCTTCTTCCTTCTTCTCTTCTTCCTGTCTTCTCCGGGCCGCTCCGCAGCCATGCTGTGGCATGGAGGGAGGCTCCCGCTGTGTGACGGCGTCTCTTCGTCTGACGGTTCTTAAATAACGGGGGGCGGGGCCACCCGGTGACCCCGCCCCCCTCTGACGCACGGTGACATGACGGGACTTCCCTGTGGCATTCCCCGTGAAGTCACAGGGAAGTCCCTCAAGTCACCGTGCGTCAGAGGGGGGCGGGGTCACCGGATGGCCCCGCCCCCCGTTATTTAAGAACCGTCAGACGAAGAGACGCCGTCACACAGCGGGAGCCTCCCTCCATGCCACAGCATGGCTGCAGAGCGGCCCGGAGAAGACAGGAAGAAGAGAAGAAGGAAGAAGAAGAAGATGAAGAAGAAGATGAAGAAGAGAAGAAGATGAAGAGAAGAGCGGGAGCCTCCCCCCTCATGCCATGGGTGCGGAGCGGCCCGAGGAGAAGAAGATAGAAGACGCCGCGGAGAAGATGCTGGACGAGAACGCCGGAGGAAGAACCAGAAGAGCCAGAAGAACCAGAAGAAGAAGAAGATGAAGGAAGAAAGAAGAAGCATTTAAATAAAGGAATTGTCAAAAACTGTCTCTTGTCATTTTTAACATTTTTGACAGTTTTTTAGTGAAATGGTAGGGGTAAGTACCCCCTTACCATTTCACACAGGGGGGGGGCCGGGATCTGGGGGTCCCCTTGTTAAAGGGGGCTTCCAGATTCCGATAAGCCCCCCGCCCACAGACCCCCACAACCACCGGCCAGGGTTGTGGGGATGAGGCCCTTGTCTTCATCAACATGGGGACAAGGTGTTTTGGGGGGCTACCCCAAAGCACCCTCCCAATGTTGAGGGCATGTGGCCTGGTACGGTTCAGGAGGGGGGGGGGGCCGCACTCTCGTCCCCCCCTCTTTTCCTGCGGCCTGCCAGGTTGCGTGCTCGGATAAGGGTCTGGTATGGATTTTTGGGGGGACCCCACGCCGTTTTTTTTTTTTTTTTTTTGGCGCGGGGTTCCCCTTAAAATCCATACCAGACCTGAAGGGTCTGGTATGGAATTTAGGGGGAACCCCACGTCAATTTTTTTTTTAAATTTTGGCTGGGGTTCCCCTTAATATCCATACCAGACCTGAAGGGCCTTGTATGGAATTTAGGGGGACCCCCACATCATTTTTTTTTTTTTTTTATTTTGGTTCGGGGTTGCCCTGTGGGGAATTCCCATGCCGTTTTTATCAATGAACTTCTATGTGTATTGTCGGCAATGCAATAGCCGCGGGTAGTTTTAAATGAGTTTTTTCCTTCCAAATGTCATTTTGCTGTCAGACTGTTCTAAACACAGGAAACATGCGCCCCTTTACAGGCATACTATAGACACCCCCCAGGTACGAAATTTAAAGGGATATTACACTTTTATTGTTTGACTTTAAGCATTAATAAAATCACTGTTCCTGAAAAAACGTCCGTTTTTAAAACTTTTTTTTGCATTGATCCATGTCCCCTGGGGCAGGACCCAGGTCCCCAAACACTTTTTATGACAATAACTTGCATATAAGCCTTTAAAATTAGCACTTTTGATTTCTCCCATAGACTTTTAAAGGGTGTTCCGCGGCATTCGAATTTGCCGCGAACACCCCAAATTGTTCGCTGTTCGGCGAACTTGCGAACAGCCAATGTTCGAGTAGAACATGAGTTCGACTCGAACTCGAAGCTCATCCCTAGTCACCAGTACAGTATTTGTAAATTGAAATCATATCCCCTCTCAAGCGTCTCTTCTCCAGAGAGAATAAGTTCAACGCTCGCAACCTTTCCTCATAACTAAGATCCTCCAGACCCTTTATTAGCTTTGTTGCCCTTCTTTGTACTCGCTCCATTTCCAGTACATCCTTCCTGAGGACTGGTGCCCAGAACTGGACAGCATACTCCAGGTGCAGCCGGACCAGAGTCTTGTAGAGCGGGAGAATTATCGTTTTATCTCTGGAGTTGATCCCCCTTTTAATACATACCAATATTCTGTTTGCCTTATTAGCAGCAGCTTGGCTTTGCATGCCATTGCTGAGCCTATCATCTACTAGGACCCCCAGGTCCTTTTCCATCCTAGATTCCCCCAGAGGTTCTCCCCCCAGTGTATAGATTGCATTCATATTTTTGCCACCCAAATGCATTATTTTACATTTTTCTACATTGAACCTCATTTGCCATGTAGTCGCCCCTCCCATTAATTTGTTCAGGTCTTTTTGCAAGGTTTCCACATCCTGCGGAGAAGTTATTGCCCTGCTTAGCTTAGTATCGTCTGCAAATACAGAGATTGAACTGTTTATCCCATCCTCCAGATCGTTTATAAACAAATTAAATAGGATTGGTCCCAGCACAGAACCCTGGGGGACCCCACTACCCACCCCTGACCATTCTGAGTACTCCCCATTTATCACCACCCTCTGAACTCGCCCTTGTAGCCAGTTTTCAATCCATGTACTCACCCTATGGTCCATGCCAAAGCACCTTATTTTGTACAGTAAACGTTTATGGGGAACTGTGTCAAATGCTTTTGCAAAATCCAGATACACCACGTCTACGGGCCTTCCTTTATCTAGATGGCAACTCACCTCCTCATAGAAGGTTAATAGATTGGTTTGGCAAGAACGATTCTTCATGAATCCATGCTGATTACTGCTAATGATATCGTTCTTATTACTAAAATCTTGTATATAGTCCCTTATCATCCCCTCCAAGATTTTACATACTATTGATGTTAGGCTAACTGGTCTGTAATTCCCAGGGATGTTTTTTGGGCCCTTTTTAAATATTGGTGCTACACTGGCTTTTCTCCAATCAGCTGGTACCATTCCAGTCAATAGACTGTCTGTAAAAATTAGGAACAACGGTCTGGCAATCACCTGACTGAGTTCCCTAAGTACCCTCGGATGCAAGCCATCTGGTCCCGGTGATTTATTAATGTTAAGTTTCTCAAGTCTAATTTTAATTCCGTCCTCTGTTAACCATGGAGGTGCTTCCTGTGTTGTGTCATGAGGTAAACACTGCAGTTTTGGTTACTGAAGCCCCCCGATTCACTCGTGAAAACTGAGGAGAAGAATAAATTCAATACCTTTGCCATCTCCCCATCCTTTGTAACCAGATGTCCTTCCTCATTCTTTATGGGGCCAATATGGTCTGTCCTTCCTTTTTTACTGTTTACATACTTAAAGAATTTCTTGGGATTTTTTGTGCTCTCCTCCGCTATGTGTCTTTCATGTTCTATCTTAGCCGTCCTTATTGCACCCTTACATTTCTTGTTGCATTCTTTATAAAGTCTGAATGCTGAGGATGATCCCTCAACCTTGTATTTTTTGAAGGCCTTCTCCTTTGCTTTTATATGCATTTTTACATTAGAGTTAAGCCATCCAGGATTTTTGTTCGCTCTTTTAAATTTATTACCCAATGGGATACATTGGCTAATGCCCTTATTTAATATGCTCTTAAAGCAAACCCATCTCTCCTCCGTATTCTTTGTTCCTAAGATTTTTTCCCACTTTACTAGAGCCTCTTCCGTTCTCTGGAACACTCTACCCCAATCAGTCCACCTATCTCCTACTCTGTCCACTTTTAGGTGTCCCTTTAAAACCCTCCTAACCTTCTTGTCTTGTAACTGTTCTACCTTCCATCATGCTTGAGGTGATTGCAGCCATATTAGTGCATTTGCAACAAAAACAACTTGCACCATCAGATCTTCAGGACAAGCATTTGGGGTGTTTGGGGAATTCTGGCATGGCATGGTCAGCAGGTATTTTTTTTTTTTTTTTTTTGCAGTTATTGAAATAATACAAAATGCTTTAAAAATGGTATTTAAAGCAAAACAAAGTAGAAAGAAGAAAAAAAGAGACACTTATTGTTGGGGTTTATACAGTACACACTTCAATTATTTTTTTGTGTAGACAGCACCCTCACCTGGCCTGTAAGAGCCGCGCACTCTCCTCTTCAACTCGGGCTTGTTTCTCATCATCTAGCGCCTCCTGCAGTCGATGATACATTTGTTCCAGTTCTCGCACCCTCTTCAAATACTGCTCTAGTTCTGAGGACTTCTGTGCTACCTGTTCTTCCATTTCTTGCCGAATCTGTGGATATACAAATAATAGATAGGTGTTACCTCATTGCAACCTGCTGGTCAACATCATGAGCCATTCCAGGCTAGAAAAAGGCTGAAGAAAGACTACCTGCTATGTTTTATATGAATTTCAACCAGTGGATATGCTACACAAGCCCTAAAAAAATAAGTGCACAAGGTGTGTAGTAGACTCTGTCCTTCTGCCCCACTGTCACTCTCCCCTCACACTTGCATGCCAGCAATTCCCGACTGTCAAAATGACAGCCAACAGTTGTTGTGTATGTGCTGCTGTCATAAACCAACCATCTGTTGTTCTGGCTTGAAGTAGAAAGACACAAAGTAATTGTCTATAAACATTGTTCAGATAGAAAATAGTGAGATACAACGTAACATTGTTTATAAACATTGATCAGATAGGAAATAGAGAGATACAACGTAACATTGTTTATAAACACAGTTCAGATGGGAGATAGAGAGATACAAAGTAATATTGTTTATAAATATTGATCAGACAGAAGATGGAGAGATACAAAGTAATTTATTTATTTTTTTAAACATTGATCAGACGGGTAGAGAGATACAAAGTAACATTGTGAATAAATATTGTTGAGACGGGAGATAGAGAGATGTAAAGTAACATTGTTTATAAACATTGATCAGGCAGGAGATAGAGAGATGTAAAGTAACATTGTTTATAAACATTGATCAGGCAGGAGATAGAGAGATACAAAGTAACACTGTTTATAAACATTGTTTAGATGGGGGATAGAGAGATATAAAGTAACATTATTTTCTAACTAAACAATGTTTATAAACAGAGAGATGCAACGTAACATTGTTTATAAACACAGTTCAGATGGGAGATAGAGAAATACAAAGTAATATTGTTTTTAAACATTGATCAGACAGAAGATAGAGAGAAACAAAGTAAAAAAAAAATTAACATTGGTCAGACGGGTAGAGAGATACAAAGTAACATTGTGAATAAATATTGTTGAAATGGGAGATGGAGAGATGTAAAGTAACATCGTTTATAAACATTGATCAGACAGGAGATAAAGTGATACAAAGTAACATTGTTTATAAACATTGATCAGATGGGAGATAGAGAGATATAAAGTAACACTGTTTATAAACATTGATCAGACAGGAGATAGAGAGATACAAAGTAACATTGTTTATAAACATTGATCAGACGGGAGATAGAGAGATACAAAGTAACACTGTTTATAAACATTGATCAGATGGGGGTAGAGAGATATAAAGTAACATTCTTTATAAACATTGATCAGACAGTAGATAGAGAGATACAAAGTAACACTGTTTATAAACATTGATCAGATAGGGGATAGAGAGATACAAAGTAACATTGTTTATAAACATTGTTTAGTTCGAAAATAGAGAAACACAATGTAACATTGTTTATAAACACAGTTCAGATGGGAGATAGAGAAATACAAAGTAATATCATTTTTAAACATTGATCAGACAAAAGATAGAGAGATAGAAAGTGAAAAAAAAATTTACATTGATCAGACGGGTAGAGAGATACAAAGTAACATTGTGAATAAATATTGTTGAGATGGGAGATTGAGAGATGTAAAGTAACATTGTTTATAAACATTGATCAGACAGGAGATAGAGAGATACAAAGTAACATTGTTTATAAACATTGATCAGACAGGAGATAGAGAGATACAAAGTAACATTGTTACTTTTGGATTTACTCTGTTTCATTCATTTGCAGATCAAATGTGTTTGTTTTTAACCCTTCTTTTATACTAATTAGTGCTAATTAACTCCTTCCTCCCCTTCTAGCTATTATGACGGAGGTGCTTTATTTATTTTTTTATTTATTTTATATATATATACTTTTTTTTTTGTGCACATTGTAGCCTGCATTTTAGAGTAAATTCAAGTTGTCTACCCGCGTGAACATGACTGCATCAGTTCTGCCGGATGGGGAACCTATATTATAGAATTTGCCGTTTTGCTAAGCTCCTCCCAATAATCACCATTTGCTCCCGTTCCAGCTCCTCTCTGAAGCGATCCTGTAACTCCATGTGCGTCTCGTGGCGTTTTTTCTCCTCTTGCGTGGCCCGGGCAGCGGCATCCCTTAGTTGCTGCACAAAAAATAAACAACACAGATCTAGAACACATAAATTCTAAAACGACATTACTGTATTATAGAAGCAGGCAGGCTTTAAATTGAATGTGTATATATTTAGGTTTTATTCGCCTAAAATAGAAGTAAACCCTGACCGAACGACATTCAGGGGTCTTTTTATAAAACAAATCTGCAGCACGAATGTGACAAAACTTTGCAGAGCCGCAAGAAAAATAATCAATATACTTTCTCCAAATTTCTTATTTCTTATGATCGTCTAGGCTAGACATGTGCAATTTATTTCGTTCTGAATTCGTTTTTTAACTAATTTCAACAAATTCGTTAATTCGGAAATATCCGAATAAACGAAAACAAGTTTAATTCATTTTTCCAAATAATCATAAATTTGAATATTTGAAAATTCGTAAAATCGTAAATACGAAAATTCGTAAATTCTAAATTCGAAAATTTGTCAATTCGAAATTTCATAAATTCGGAAATTTGAAATTTGAAATTTCGAAAATCTTAAATAATAACTAACCTTATAATAACTTAACTATTACTATTAAATTATAGGTACAGTGGAACCTCGTTTTGTGAGTAATGCGGCAAACGAGCGTTTCGCAAACCGAGCACTGTATTTCTAAAAATCCTAACTCGGTTTGCAAGTGTTGTCTTGCGAAACGATCAGGATTCAGGTCAAAAGTGGTGTGCAGTACCGCTTTTGGCCTGAGGTGGGGGGCGCCGAGCAGAGCCGAAAGTAGCCGATCGGCGCCGTTCGTAAATCCAGGGAAAGGCCCGTGCACAGTTCGGCTGACCTCAGCAAACCTCGGAAAGGCTCGTGAACGGAGTCTTTCCGAGGTTTGCCGAGGTCAGCCGAAGTGTCCCTCGGGCTTTTTCGGCCGTTTTCGAGGCTCTCAAGGCGCCCCCCGCCTCTGGCCGCATGTGGTATTGCATCCCATTGAAGTCAATGCGGAACAAATTATTTTCGTTTCCATTGACTTCACTGGGAAAACTCGCTTTGATATGCGAGTACATTGGATTACGAGCATTCTCCTGGAACGGATTATGCTCGTAATCCGAGGTTCCACTGTATTGGTATTTCCTTTATAATTTGGCTGTTAGTGAACGCAACGAATAGGAATTTATACGAAGTTACAAATTATCCGAAATAACGAATGCCGTAGCTAAACGAATAGAACATAACAACTTAAATATAATAAATAACAATAATAATAATAATAAAAACGTTTTATTATTATTTATTATTAATTGGTTCCGTTCCATTTGTTTAGATGCGGCATTCTTTAGTTTGGATAATTTGTGACTTTGGATAAATTCGTATTCATTACGTTCCAATACCTATAATTTAATAGTTATTATTAGTTAGGTATTCTTTCGAATGACATAGTTACATAGCAGGTGAGGTTATAAAAGACACAAGTCCATCAAGTCCAACCTATGTGTGATTATATGTCAGTATTACATTGTATATCCCTGTATGTTGCGGTCATTCAGGTGCTTATCTAATCGTTTTTAGAAACTATCGATGTCCCCCGCTGAGACCACCGCCTGTGGAAGGGAATTCCACATCCTTGCTGCTCTTATGCCCTGTACACACGGTCAGACTTTGTTCGGACATTCCGACAACAAAATCCTAGGATTTTTTCCGACGGATGTTGGCTCAAACTTGTCTTGCACACACACGGTCACACAAAGTTGTCGGAAAATCCGATCGTTCTGAACGCGGTGACGTAAAACGCGTACGTCGGGACTATAAACGGGGCAGTGGCCAATAGCTTTCATCTCTTAATTTATTCTGAGCACGCGTGGCACTTTGTGCGTCGGATTTGTGTACACACGATCGGAATTTCCGACAACGGATTTTGTTGTCGGAAAATTTTATATCCTGCTCTCAAACTTTGTGTGTCGGAAAATCCGATGGAAAATGTCTGGTGGAGCCCACACACGGTCGGAATTTCCGACAACAAGGTCCTATCACACATTTTCCGTCGGAAAATCCGACCGTGTGTATGGGGCATGACAGTAAAGAACCCTCTACGTAGTTTAAGGTTAAACCTCTTTTCTCCTAATTTTAATGAGTGGCCACGAGTCTTATTAAACTCCCTTTCGCGAAAAAGTTTTATCCCTATTGTGGGGTCACCAGTATGGTATTTGTATATTGTGGGGTCACCAGTCCGGTATTTATACAATGAAATCATATCCCCTCTCAAGCGTCTCTTCTCCAGAGAGAATAAGTTCAGAGCTCACAACCTTTCCTCATAACTAAGATCCTCCAGACCCTTTATTAGCTTTGTTGCCCTTCTTTGTACTCGCTCCATTTCCAGTACGTCCCTCCTGAGGACTGGTGCCCAGAACTGGACAGCATACTCCAGGTGCGGCCGGACCAGAGTCTTGTAGAGCGGGAGAATTATCGTTTTATCTCTTGAGTTGATCCCTTTTTAATAAATTCTCTGATTTTCTTTCCTATTTTCAGATTTTCTAATTATCTAATTTACAAATTTACGAATTTTTAAATTTACAAATTTTTTGAATTTACGAATTGCAATCATAACTAATGGCCCAAAAAAGAAAAAAATAAATGAAAGGAAAACAAACTCATTTTTTGGCAGTGCACATGTCTAGTCTGTGCCCTCTAGTGGGCAATATGCAGTATTTGCCTGATTGAGCTTTTTCTTGAAAATACCACATTATGGCCACTAGATGGTGCTTACGGTTATAAGAAATCATCAAAATAAGTGATTTTGATTGTTGTTGCTGTGCAAATGTTTGTCACATTAGTACAGTCATGCAGTCCCTGCAGGCACTAATTTGTGATTCCCATTTTGTACTTATAGCAATGATTTCTAGGAGTCTCATGTAATATGTCTCCAGTCTATGACTGTCTCCTGAAGCATGCCCTCAGTCTCCAACAACTTGCTTAGCATGTCTGCAGTCTCTGACCATCTCTTTTAGTATGTCCGTAGTCTCTGACCATCTCTGTATCATGTCCTCAGCCTCTAAACATCTCCTGTATCATGTCCACAGTCTCTGACCATCTCCTGCATCATGTCCACAGTCTCTGGCCATCTCCTGCATCATGTCCACTGTCCCTGATCATCTCCTGCATCATGTCCACAGTCTCTGATCATCTCTTGTATCATGTCCACAGTCTCTGATCATCTCTTGTATCATGGCCTCAGTCTGTGACCATCTCTTGTATCATGGCCTCAATCTCTAACCATCCCCTGTATCATGTCCACAGTCTTTTACCATCTCCTGTACCATGTCTACAGTCTCTGACCATATCCTGCATCATGTCCACAGTCGCTGATCATCTCCTGTATCATGTCCACAGTCTCTGACCATCTCCTGTACCATGTCCATAGTCTCTGATCATCTTTTGTATCATGTCCACAGTCTCTGACCATCTCCTGCATCATGTCCACAGTCTCTTACCATCTTCTGTATCATGTCCACAGTCTCTGATCATCTCTTGTATCATGTCCACAGTCTCTGGCCATCTCCTGCATCATGTCCACAGTCTCTGATCATCTCCTGCATCATGTCCACAGTCTCTGATCATCTCTTGTATCATGTCCACAGTCTCTGATCATCTCTTGTATCATGGCCTCAGTCTCTAACCATCCCCTGTATCATGTCCACAGTCTCTTACCATCTCCTGTACCATGTCTACAGTCTCTGACCATCTCCTGCATCACGTCCACAGTCGCTGATCATTTCCTGTATCATGTCCACAGTCTCTGACCATCTCCTGTACCATGTCCATAGTCTCTGATCATCTTTTGTATCATGTCCACAGTCTCTGACCATCTCCTGCATCACGTCCACAGTCGCTGATCATCTCCTGTATCATGTCCACAGTCTCTGACCATCTCCTGTACCATGTCCATAGTCTCTGATCATCTTTTGTATCATGTCCACAGTCTCTGGCCATCTCCTGCATCATGTCCACTCCACAGTCTCTTACCATCTTCTGTATCATGTCCACAGTCTCTGATCATCTTTTGTATCATGTCCACAGTCTCTGACCATCTCCTGCATCACGTTCACAGTCTCTGACCATCTCATGTATCATGTCCTCGGTCTTCAACCCTCTCCTGTATCATGTCCACAGTCTCTTACCATCTCCTGCATCATGTCCACAGTCTCTTACCATCTCCTGTATCATCTCCACAGTCTCTGACCATCTCTTGTATCATGTCCACAGTCTCTAATCATATCTTGTATCACATCCACAGTCTCTGACAATCTCCTTTTTCATGTCCTCAGTCTCTGACCATCTCCTGCATCATGTCCACAGTCTCTGACCATCTCCTTTATCATGTCCACAGTCTCTGACCATCTCCTGTATCATGTCCACAGTCTCTGACCATCTCTTGTATCATGTTCACAGTCTCTGACCATCTCATGCATAATGTCCACAGTCTCTGATCATCTCCTGTATCATGTCCACAGTCTCTGACCGTATCAAGTCCACAGTCTCTAATCATATCTTGTATCACGTCCACAGTCTCTGACTATCTCCTTTTTCTTGTCCTCAGTCTCTGACCATCTCCTGCATCATGCCCACAGTCTCTGACCATCTCCTTTGTCATGTCCACAGTCTCTGACCATCTCCTGCACCATGTCTGTATTCTCTGACCATCTCTTGTAGCATATCTGTAGTCTCTGACCACCTCACTAACCACTTCTTTTACTAAGTCCACAGTTTTTAACCATCAATTTTATCATATGCAGCAACAGGAAGCACCACTGTGTCCAGAGTCCCCGTAAGAAGTTGAGGTATCGGTGCTCCAGCTAACAGTGTCTCCTACTCACTCTTATTGCAATAGTTTAGAAGATAGGTAGCCAGAAACCCAAATCATCCAAATGTGTTAATATTTATTTGCTACAGGGTGAATACAGAATAAAAATGCCTACACTTTTCGGCCATGAGGTCTTAGTCATAGTCATGATTGAAGCGCGTAAAAGTATTTACCCTGTAGCAAATAAATATTAATGCATTTGGATGATTCGGGTTGCCAGCTACCTATCTTCTTATCATTTTATCATGTCCACAGTCTCTGTCCATCTCCTGTATAAAGTCCATAGTCTCCGACCATCTCTTGTGTTATATCCAAAGCCTCTGACAATTTCTTGTATCATGCCAATAGTCTTTGACTATATCCCCTTGTCTGCCTGCTGTCTCTGACACTAAATATTCACTGAATTTTATGTGTGGCTCTTTGGTGATGTCGGAGAGAGGGCCACGCTTGAGGCCCCCCCATATCAAGAAAGTTGACAACCACCAACGGAGAGTGAAGCTAGGAGGAGCTTTTTTAATGTTGGCCAGCACTGGGCATTGTCAGTGATTCACTGCCCTCTGCTGGAAACCATGTGAATGGCACGGAGTTTGCTGGATCAACTAGTAATTTATGGATAAGGACAATAAATATCTAGTATTATCGAGCATGCCTTGTTTAGTCCATAGGCCAAGTTGATTTTTATATTGGCCTTGAGATACCAATGAAACTGCGAACTTTACAAAAAAACACTGATAAGCCTTTAGAAGGTCTTTGACATGTTAAAGGTTTTTTACATCTGCTTAATCAGATACCATTGAGGAAATTTTTATATATGTATATATATATATATATATATATATATATATATATATATATATATATATGTATATATATATATATATCTACAAAAGTAGAGCAAGTTCTGGACCAGATTAACAGTCAACTTTCCATAAATGGCTTCCCAGCCGCCCCCCACCCCACCGATCTTCATACGTCACCGGTTATCCTTGTCCCACCCTCACCGTCCTCATCATCTCCAGCTCCTGCTGCTTTGTCTCGTTTGACATCTGGAGGTCTTTCATCTTCTGCTGCAGCTCCTCCTGCTCCGCCTGTAGTTTCTGCCGAATGGCTTTTCGTTTCTGGCGCGCGTCCTTGTGTGGTGACGGGATCCCCATCTTCCGAAGATTCACCACCGTCTGGATGGCTGTGGAGGAACACAATGCGGGTCTTAAAGGTGGGCGGACAAGATAGAAATATGGTGGCTTCTACTGCAAACACTTTTGTTTTTGAAGGTGCACAATATGGGGATGTCATCTTCGAATTACTGGAACAAGCATGTGCATTTTGTGACCTGCGACACCTCCTTGGTAAATACATTTTCTTGTGACATGGGCAGTAGGGGGAATCTGCTGTGCACAGGGTGATTAGGGTGTGCCCGGGCACACCAGGCACACCCTGTGCGCACACCTATGGGGTTTTCTTGTGCAAAACCTTTATAAGCCGCCCCAAAATTTGTCAGTACAGGTACATAGGTACTTATTGGCACCCCGGGAACTACACACCCCCACCTTTAAAAAAAAAATTGCTTCCCCATCAGAAATAAAATGGTTTGCAACTCACACTGAATCCACTCCTGTTTCTTCTTTTTATCAGAGGCGCAAATCTCATACGTTTTATCTACGCATTTCACAAGGAAAAGGCACTTCTTCCCATCTCTATCTGGTAAAGACTAAAAACAAAAACAATGTCACAGTCAGATAAAAGTACACTAAAGTGTGTGTATATATACACAGCATAATATAAAATTGAATGTTCCTTTAGGCTGGCTGCACACTAGAGCACGCTCCGGCTCTGTCTCTGGCTCCGGTGCGTCTCCATTCACAGTTTCAGGTCCGATTTCAGCCCGAATTTTTGACTCAATTCGGACCTGAAATGGACCAGAAGACGTACAGGATTCCTGTGCAAATCGCACCGGAGCCGCTCCCGGAGATGTGTGAACCGGCTCCATAGAGAACGAAAAAAAATTTGTTTAGTTTTGATTCGTTATTTACATTAATTTGTTTAGTTAAATTAGTTTAATTCGTTTAATTTGTTTTCGGGATTCATTTTGTTTATTCGTTTTCGAATCAATTTCGAATTTAAAACGTTTTCGAAATTTGAAATGTTTTCGAATTCAAATAGTTTTCCAATTTCCAAAAAGAATAAAACAGAATATAAAAAAAGGTTTTTTTTTTATATTCTATTCCTTTATTTCCTATCCTTTGGAAAGTGGAAAACTATTCAAATAGAAAATAAAGGAATAGAATAGGAAAAAAATGTTTCTTTCTATTCTATTCCTTTTTTTTTTCTATTCTATTTTATTCTCTTTGGAAATTGGAAAACTATTCAAATTCGAAAACTTTTCGAATTCGAAACCTATTCAAATTCGAAAAGTTTTCGAATTTGAAAATGTTTCGAACGCGAAAAGTATTCGAAAACTATTCCAATTTGCATTTCGAATTCGAATTTCGCTATTTTGGATTCGCTTAAATAAGGTATTATTCTAATTCGGAAAATACAGATACATTCAGAATATCTGAAGAACGAAAATTCATCCTCACGAATGAACCGCACAAGTCTAATCTCCTGACATGCGAACTGGATGTGGAGAAAACCAACATCCAATTCGCAGTAGTGTGTGAACCCAGACTTACAGGTCAACTGAAAAAAAATACAACGTGGTTTAGGAAATACCAAATATGGCCACTAGATGGAGTGAAAGATCATAGTAAATAAGTATTTCTTTCTTTTCTGTCCTATGATCCTCAGCAACTGGCCGTAATGCAATTTTTCCCGAACTGCTCTATTTTTATGCATGAATAATAATTCTACCTATAAAGGAAATAGCCTGAGAACATTCGATATTGCCCTATTCACAAAAGAACGAGTGTACCGTTGGTTTTGCTTGACAAATAGCTGTGCTGCATAAAGTTGCCGCACGGTGGTATTGGGTTTTAAGGGCTACAGCAGCCAATGAAGAGGCAAAAAAACACAAAAACAAGCAGAAGAGGTTCTACCATGTAAGTGTGATCTATTTATTAAAAGACATTGCAAAAAAACAATGTCCTTTAATAAATAGATTATACTTAGATGGTGGCGCCCCCTTCTGCTTGTTTTTGTATGTGACTTGGGTGACTCTGGACCTGATTTAGAGGAGCAGCAACCAGTCCAATAAAGACTTATAGTGACCACTAGTGACCAATAGTGACTTTCCCTCCCCCTTCCCCAGCCCCCTATCTTATACCAAGTGGTCCATCGTTTTGTTTTAAATTTTGTTTAAATTATTTTTATTTGAATTTATACACATATAAAACATTCCACATCATTTCAAAGACAAATATACAAAACATTCAAAGAAAAAAACACAAAAACACAACACTGGATCTATCCCCCCACAACATACTCCTTTTAGAAGACCACATTTTCCATAGTTCTGAGAGAAAGTGAAGAGTCCCAAAAAAGAAAAAAAAAACATTTTTGAAAATTGAAAATATTCCACCATCTCCCCCAGAAAAAAGAAAAAAAAAGAAGAAGAAAAGGAACCCCCCCCCCCCCCAACATATATTATTGGATACTGTGAACAAACCAATCCCCACACCCTCAATCTGTTTACCTTTGTCCAATTGTGTATTGATGAATAATATCCCCTTCCTCCTACCTATAATATTAAAATCACAAAAGAAACGAAAGAAGAAAAAAAAAGAACCCCCCCCCCCCTTTTTTATATATAAATCTGTGACCTTTCCTGACCCTTTTTATTTATTTTGGAGGGGGAGAGAGTCTCATCTCTCTGTCTCCATTACAATCTCCTCTAAAAATCGTGGCCTATTTACTACCCTTTTTTTATTGGTGAATAACATCCCCTTCCTCCTACCTATAATATTAAAATCACGAAACAAAAGAAAGAACCCCCCCCCTTTTTATATATAAATCTGTGACCTTTCCCGACCCTTTTTATTTATTTTGAAGGAGGAGAGAGTCTCATCTCTACCACCATTACTATCACCCCTTCGAATTGTGTATTTCTATCTTGTGTCAAGAGAAGAGAGAGAAAAAAAAAAGGGGGGGGGGGGCTCTAGATAGTACCCTCACTCCCCTTATAACTCACATAAACCAGGGATTGTTTAAAATCCAACCAGATCTTCCAAGTATTTACGAATCTCATTTCAGAGTCATTTTGCAAATGTATAACTTCTTCCTCCATAAGTCTTATGCCCCGTACACACGGTCGGACATTCCAACAACAAAATCCTAGGATTTTTTCTGACGGATGTTGGCCCAAACTTGTCTTGCATACACACGGTCACACAAAGTTGTCGGAAAATCCGATCGTTCTGAACGCGGTGACGTAAAGCACGTACGTCAGGACTATAAATGGGCAGTGGCCAATAGCTTTCATCTCTTAATTTATTCTGAGCATGCGTGGCACTTTGTCCGTCGGATTTGTGTACACACGATCGGAATTACCGACAACGGATTTTGTTGTCGGAAAATTTTATATCCTGCTCTCAAACTTTGTGCGTCGGAAATTCCGATGGAAAATGTGTGATGGAGCCCACACACGGTCAGAATTTCCGACAACACGCTCCGATCAGACATTTTCCATCGGAAAATCCAACCGCGTGTACAGGGCATTATTCTGTCTACCTCCCTAAACCAATCCTTTATCATCGGTATTTTCTCTGATTTCCATTGTTTAGGGATTAATGCCCTCGCTGCATTCGACAAAATTGGAGTGATTGCTGCTCCATATTTCTTCTTAACCGCTTGCCGACCGCCTCACGCACATATACTGCGGCAGAAGGGGTGCGGCAAAATCACGTACCTGTACGTTGCCCTTTAAGAGGCGGCCAGCGCTTGCACGCGCGCAGCCCGCGGCAAGCTCCGTGAGTCGGGTCCCGCGGACTCGATAGCCGCGGGGATACCCACAATCGCCACACGGGGAGGAAGAACGGGGAGATGCTAATGTAAACAGCATCTACCCTTCTGCCTAATGACAGTGTCACTCGATCTCTGCTCCCTGTCATCGGAGCAGAGATCAGTGATGTCACACTCACAGGCCATCCCCCCCTGACAGTTAGTAATCACTCCCTAGTACTGATTTAACCCCTCCCCGCCCCCTAGTGGTTAACCCCTTCACTGCCAGTGTCATTTATACAGGAATCAGTGCATTTTTATAGCACTGATTGCTGTATAAATGACTATGGTCCCAAAAATGTGTCAAAAATGTCCGATGTGTCCACCATAATGTCGCAGTCACGATAAAAATCGCTGATCGCCTCCATTTAAAAAAAATAAATAAATTATTAATAAAAGTGCCAAAAAACTATCCCCTATTTTGTAAACGCTATAACTTTTGCGCAAACCGATCAATAATCGCTTATTGCGATTTTTTTTACCAAAAATATGTAGAAGAATACGTATCGGCCTAAACTGAGGAAAAAAATAGTTTTTTTTATATATTTTTGGGGGATATTTCTTATAGCAAAAAGTAAAAAATATTGCGCTTTTTTTCAAAATTGTTGCTCTATTTTTGTTTATAGCGCAAAAAATAAAAACCACAGGGGTGATCAAATACCACCAAAAGAAATCTCTATTTGTGGGAAAAAAAGGACGTAAATTTTGTTCGGGTGCAACGTCGTACGACCGCGCAATTGTCAGTTAAAGCGACGCAGTGCCAAATCGCAAAAAGTGCTCTGGTCAGGAAGGGGGTAAAATCTTCCGGGGCTGAAGTGGTTAAGGGACCTCCATCGCATGAAACAAGCATTGGATCAAGTCCAGTTTCAATCCCACCGATCTTCCTAATTAAATCGAATACTTCCGCCCAATATGGCTGGATCAGATTACAATGCCACCATATAGGGGCGTGGGTGCCAACCTCCCCACATTCCCTCCGACATAGAGGCGATATATCGGGGTTCATTCTATGCAATTTTTTATGGGACATAGTACTATTTAATTAGTCATTTATAATTCATTTATTTTGTCCTTGTGTCCTTTACTCCTCTTCCTTGTGAAGTGGAGTGAATATAATCCAGAACTTTACTTCAATTCTATTCTATTCTATTCTATTCTATTCCCCAACTCTCCAAAGGACACTTGGACTCACCTTCTGTTTTATATTTTGGACAGAACACCGTATTCCATATTTACCAAACTAATAATCAATATTGTTGTTCCCAATTTCAGTCTTGAGTAAAATACAGAGATAGGAAAATCTAATAGAAAACACTGAGGGGGTCCATTTATAAAACAGACATAAACGCACGTCACACACATTTGAGCAGGCTGGAACAATCCCCCCCCCCCCCCAATTAACAGTAATAGATTAACCACTTGCCGCCCTCCATATAACAAAATGACGTCGCAAAGTGGTTGCGATATCCTGACCGGACGTCACATGACGTCATCAGGATATCAAGCCGCAGCGCGGCGATCGTTGTTGCGGGGTGTCAGTCTGACACCCCGCAACTCCGCTCTAGGTAAAGAGCCTCTGACGTAGACTCCTTACCACGTGATCAGCCGTGTCCAATCACGGCTGATCATGTTGTAAACAGGAAGCGCCTTGATCGGCTTTTCCTCGCTCGCGTCTGACAGAGGCGAGTAGAGGAGAGCCGGTCGGCGGCTCTCTTGACAGGGGGGGGTCTGTGCTGATTGTTTATCAACACAGCCCCCCCCCGTTGATGCCCGCCCAGGACCACCAGGATGCCGCCAGGAACACCAGGGATGGCCACCACACAGGACCACCAGGTATGCCACCCTAGACCACCAGGGAAATGCCAATCAGTGCCCAGGCAGCTCACAATCAGTGCCCATGAAAAATACCTGCCGGTGCCAGTGATGCCCATCAGTGAAATCCAGTGCCAGTGCCAGCTATCAGTGCCCATCAGTGCCACCTTTCAGTGCCCATCAGTGCAGCCTATCAGTGCCACCCATAAGTACCCATCAGTGCAGTCTTTCAGTGCCCATCAGTGCCTACCAGTGCCACCTATGAGTGCCCATCAGTGCCGCCTATCAATGCCACCTATCAGTGCCCATCAGTGCCACCTCATCGGTGCCATCCCATCGGTGCCACCTCATCGTGCCGCCTTATCAGTGCCCATCAGTGAAGGAGAAAACTTACTTATTTCCAAAAATTTTTGGTCTTTTTTATTCATTTATCAAGAAATAAAAACCACAGAGGTGATTAAATACCACCAAAAGAAAGCTCTATTTGACGGAACAAAATGATATAAATTCTGTGTGGGTACAGTGTTACACGACCACATAATTGTCATTTAAAAAGTGACAGCTAAAAATTGGCCTGGGCAGGAAGGGGGGAGAAAGTGCCTGGTATTGAAGTGGTTAAAACCTATGATTGTCAGCTCCATCTAGTGGTCAATATGCGGCATAGTTTTCTGAAGTACACCAGCGAGTACATATACCGCATTTTTCCACTAGATGGCGCTGACAACCATACAAATGAATCTATGACAGAAGATATGCTTAGAATTTGTCCAGCCTGCAAGATTGTGTGGGACATTCCTCCAATAAATAGGGATCTATAAATACAGTAGGCCCCTAAATATTTCCTTCAACAATTCCTCAGTGTAATCTTAAAGCATAACTCAAGCCAAATGTGTTCTTTGGTTTTATATGGAAAGGGTTACATCCCCTGTGAGGTTGGTTTTTTTTTTGTTTTGTTTTGTTTTTTTGTTTGTTTTTGCTGGCTGTGTCCCTACTGTGGAGATTTAATCGCATTTCCTTTCCAGACAGGAAGTGATAGAAAATCTTTTCAATGGGGACACACACAAAAACATATTTCTAGTAGTGTGGGGGAAGGGTTAGAACTGTTTTTTTTTTTTCTTCTGGAGCGGATTTATTACCTCGACGCAGCAGCTCGGATCCAGGATGACGTTTCCCTTTTTGTCCTTTAAATCCTCGCTGACATAATAGGACAGGACGTTCGGTTTCAGGACAAACCATCGCTCCGTCCAGTTTTTCCTCTTGTGGCCCTTTTTCCACAGATATCCCTGCAGAGAAAATCAAAATGGATTTCAGACTCACCGACCCGGACAGCGAATGTAGTGAGGACAAAACTAGAAATCCCAGCAAATTAGTGTGCTAAAGACTGTACAATGATACAAAGTAACATTGTTTATAAACATTGATCAGACGAGCAATACAAAGTAACATTGTTTATAAACATTGATCAGACAGGAAATAGAGAGATACAAAGTAACATTGTTTATAAACATTGATCAGACAGGAAATAGAGAGATACAAAGTAACATTGTTTATAAACATTGATCATACGAGAGATACAAAGTAACATTGTTTATAAACATTGATCAGACGAGAGATACAAAGTAACATTGTTTATAAACATTGATCAGACAGGAAATAGAGAGATACAAAGTAACATTGTTTATAAACATTGATCAGACAGGAAATAGAGAGATACAAAGTAACATTGTTTATAAACATTGATCAGACGAGCAATACAAAGTAACATTGTTTATAAACATTGATCAGACGAGAGATAGAGAGATACAAAGTAACATTGTTTATAAACATTGATCAGACGGGAGATAGAGAAATACAAAGTAACATTGTTTATAAACATTGATCAGACGAGAGATAGAGAGATACAAAGTAACATTGTTTATAAACATTGATCAGACGAGCAATACAAAGTAACATTGTTTATAAACATTGATCAGACGAGAGATAGAGAGATACAAAGTAACATTGTTTATAAACATTGATCAGACGAGAGATAGAGAGATACAAAGTAACATTGTTTATAAACATTGATCAGACGAGAGATAGAGAGATACAAAGTAACATTGTTTATAAACATTGATCAGGCGAGAGATAGAGAGATACAAAGTAACATTATTTATAAACATTGATCAGACGAGAGATAGAGAGATACAAAGTAACATTGTTTATAAACATTGATCAGACGAGAGATAGAGAGATACAAAGTAACATTGTTTATAAACATTGATCATACGAGAGATAGAGAGATACAAAGTAACATTGTTTATAAACATTGATCATACGAGAGATACAAAGTAACATTGTTTATAAACATTGATCAGACAGGAGATAGAGAGATACAAAGTAACATTGTTTATAAACATTGATCAGACAGGAGATAGAGAGATACAAAGTAACATTGTTTATAAACATTGATCAGACAGGAGATAGAGATACAAAGTAACATTGTTTATAAACATTGATCAGACGGGAGATAGAGAGATACAAAGTAACATTGTTTATAAACATTGATCAGGCGAGAGATACAAAGTAACATTGTTTATAAACATTGATCAGACGGGATATAGGGAGATACAAAGTAACATTGTTTATAAACATTGATCAGACGAGAGATAGAGAGATACAAAGTAACATTGTTTATAAACATTGATCAGACGGGATATAGAGAGATACAAAGTAACATTGTTTATAAACATTGATCAGACGAGAGATAGAGAGATACAAAGTAACATTGTTTATAAACATTGATCGGACAGGAGATAGAGAGATACAAAGTAACATTGTTTATAAACATTGATCAGGCGAGAGATAGAGAGATACAAAGTAACATTGTTTATAAACATTGATCAGGCGAGAGATAGAGAGATACAAAGTAACATTGTTTATAAACATTGATCAGACAGGAGATAGAGAGATACAAAGTAACATTGTTTATAAACATTAATCAGACGGGAGATAGAGAGATACAAAGTAACATTGTTTATAAACATTGATCAGACATGAGATAGAGAGATACAAAGTAACATTGTTTATAAACATTGATCGGACAGGAGATAGAGAGATACAAAGTAACATTGTTTATAAACATTAATCAGACGGGAGATAGAGAGATACAAAGTAACATTGTTTATAAACATTGATCAGACATGAGATAGAGAGATACAAAGTAACATTGTTTATAAACATTGATCAAACGGGAGATAAAGGAATACAAAGAAATGATCTTTGATCACATTTGATGTCAGTTAAAGTAACCTGACAGATATATATATATATTTTTTTTTTAATGGGGGGTTTCTATTTATCTCTTTATGACCTTTCAGTTTACACGTATCACCTCTAATTGACTCCCTATAATCCCTCTCCCCTTATGTATTATTTTTCCTTTTTTTGTTTCCAATCATAATATTTAAAACATTTTCTCACACTAAAAAAGTACAACATTTAAATAAAAAGCATCTTTATTTTATTTGTGAATAACTTTGCAAGGCTTTGAATCCAAATCATTAATTTAGGGTAAGAGGAGAAATGATAGATACAATCTCTTCTTTCCACATCAACAATCTTTTTTTAACCAACACAGATCGAACGTAGAAAAAAGGTGCATTTTTTGTTTTATTTTTTTTTTATGTATGTATTGCCTAAAAAATATAATCCATTTATTAAGACAATAACACAAAGAGAAAAATGTGTGTTGTGTTCATTACTTTTTAAATTCTATAACATTTTTAATCAATGTCATTTTTTGGACTGACCATAAGAGGGCGCCAAAGTGCCGAAAAAAAAATGATGCTGAAAATACATTTGTGACAAAGTTCCAGCCTAGAGAAGTCAGGAATTCTGATACATTTTGTAACTATTTTATTTTCCATAAATAAATACAAAATATAAATATATTGTAAGGAGGAGATTGTACGGAGGGGATTGTACGGAGGAGATTGTACGGAGGAGATTGTACGGAGGGGATTGTACGGAGGAGATTGTACGGAGGAGATTGTACAGAGGAGATTGTACGGAGGAGATTGTACGGAGGGGATTGTACGGAGGAGATTGTACGGAGGGGATTGTACGGAGGGGATTGTACAGTGAGGATTGTACGGAGGGGATTGTACGGAGGAGATTGTACGGAGGAGATTGTACGGAGGAGATTGTATGGAGGGGATTGTATGGAGGGGATTGTACAGTGAGGATTGTACGGAGGAGATTGTACGGAGGAGATTGTACAGAGGAGATTGTACGGTGGAGATTGTACGGAGGGGATTGTACAGAGGAGATTGTACGGAGGGGATTGTATGGAGGGGATTGTACAGTGAGGATTGTACGGAGGAGATTGTACGGAGGAGATTGTACGGAGGGGATTGTACGGAGGAGATTGTACGGAGGAGATTGTACGGTGGAGATTGTACGGAGGGGATTGTACGGAGGGGATTGTACGGAGGAGATTGTACGGTGGAGATTGTACGGTGGAGATTGTACGGAGGGGATTGTACGCAGGAGAATGTGCGGAGGAGATTGTACGGAGGGGATTGTACGGTGGAGATTGTACGGAGGGGATTGTATGGAGGAGATTGTACGGAGGGGATTGTACGCAGGAGAATGTGCGGAGGAGATTGTACGGAGGGGATTGTACGGTGGAGATTGTACGGAGGGGATTGTACGGAGGGGATTGTACGGAGGGGATTGTACGGAGGAGATTGTACGGAGGAGATTGTACGGAGGGGATTGTACGCAGGAGAATGTGCGGAGGAGATTGTACGGAGGGGATTGTACGGTGGAGATTGTACGGAGGGGATTGTATGGAGGAGATTGTACGGAGGGGATTGTACAGAGGGGATTGTACGGAGGAGATTGTACGGTGAGGATTGTACGGTGGAGATTGTACGGAGGAGATTGTACGGAGGGGATTGTACGGTGGAGATTGTACGGTGGAGATTGTACGGAGGGGATTGTACGGAGGGGATTGTACGGAGGAGATTGTACGGTGGAGATTGTACGGTGGAGATTGTACGGAGGGGATTGTACGCAGGAGAATGTGCGGAGGAGATTGTACGGAGGGGATTGTACGGTGGAGATTGTACGGAGGGGATTGTATGGAGGAGATTGTACGGAGGGGATTGTACAGAGGGGATTGTACGGAGGAGATTGTACGGTGAGGATTGTACGGAGGAGATTGTACGGAGGGGATTGTACGGTGGAGATTGTACGGTGGAGATTGTACGGAGGGGATTGTACGGAGGAGATTGTACGGAGGGGATTGTACGGTGGAGATTGTACGGAGGAGATTGTACGGAGGGGATTGTACGGTGGAGATTGTACGGAGGAGATTGTACGGAGGAGATTGTACGGAGGAGATTGTACAGAGGAGATTGTACAGAGGAGATTGTACGGAGGGGATTGTACGGAGGGGATTGTACGGATGGGGATTGTACAGAGGAGATTGTACGGAGGGGATTGTACAGAGGAGATTGTACGGAGGAGATTGTACGGTGGAGATTGTATGGTGGAGATTGTATGGTGGAGATTGTATGGTGGAGATTGTACGGAGGAGATTGTATGGTGGAGATTGTATGGAGGAGATTGTACGGAGGGGATTGTACGGAGGAGATTGTACGGAGGAGATTGTACGGAGGAGATTGTATGGTGGAGATTGTACAGAGGAGATTGTACAAAGGGGATTGTACGGAGGAGATTGTATGGTGGAGATTGTACAGAGGAGATTGTACAAAGGGGATTGTACGGAGGAGATTGTACGGTGGAGATTGTACGGAGGAGATTGTACGGAGGAGATTGTACGGAGGAGATTGTATGGTGGAGATTGTACAGAGGAGATTGTACGGAGGAGATTGTATGGTGGAGATTGTACAGAGGAGATTGTACAGAGGAGATTGTACGGAGGGGATTGTACGGAGGAGATTGTACGGTGGAGATTGTACGGAGGAGATTGTATGGTGGAGATTGTACGGAGGGGATTGTATGGTGGAGATTGTACGGAGGGGATTGTATGGTGGAGATTGTATGGTGGAGATTGTACGGAGGAGATTGTACGGAGGAGATTGTACGGAGGGGATTGTACGGAGGAGATTGTACGGAGGGGATTGTACGGAGGAGATTGTATGGTGGAGATTGTACGGAGGAGATTGTACGGTGGAGGGGTCTTCTTACCTGTTTCAGTACATCCAGCACAAGCTCGTTGAAGACCTCATTGATGGCCATGGAGACGGTGGTGAAGTCGGTCCCTTTACTGAACTGCCCGCTTCCAATCAGATCGATGAGCTCCCAGACGGACAGACCGCTCGGCTTATTGTGGAGGCCGATTTTATAATCTTCAAACAGAGCTTGCTGCCATCCGCTGCCCATCGCCTCCGCCAGCTTCTTCAGGAAATACTCCATCTGAGAAGAGACATCCAATCATTATCTTTATGTGTATGGGGTCAGGGTGAAATGTCACATAATCACATCATCTCAGCCTTATGGGGGACAATTCTCTCATTTGACAATTTCACTTGGGGTGTGCAGCTATTTTTGTCGTCCCTCATAGGAGTGTCCTTTCTTTAATTGGTCTCCAAACTGTGGCCCTTTTCTGGCCTTTATCCAGTCCTTGGGGCACTATTCCTCCCACTGATACCAATGATGGGGCACTATTCCTCCCACTGATACCAATGATGGGGCACTATTCCTCCCACTGACACCAATGATGGGGCACTATTCCTCCCACTGATACCAATGATGGGGCACTATTCCTCCCACTGATACCAATGATGGGACACTATTCCTCCCACTGATACCAATGATGGGGCACTATTCCTCCCACTGACACCAATGATGGGGCACTATTCCTCCCACTGACACCAATTATGGGGCACTATTCCTCCCACTGACACCAATGATGGGACACTATTCCTCCCACTGACACCAATGATGGGGCACTATTCCTCCCACTGACACCAATGATGGGGCACTATTCCTTCCACTGATACCAATGATGGGGCACTATTCCTCCCACTGACACCAATGATGGGGCACTATTCCTCCCACTGATACCAATGATGGGGCACTATTCCTCCCACTGACACCAATGATGGGGCACTATTCCTCCCACTGATACCAATGATGGGGCACTATTCCTCCCACTGATACCAATGATGGGACACTATTCCTCCCACTGATACCAATGATGGGACACTATTCCTCCCACTGATACCAATGATGGGACACTATTCCTCCCACTGATACCAATGATGGGGCACTATTCCTCCCACTGACACCAATGATGGGGCACTATTCCTCCCACTGACACCAATTATGGGGCACTATTCCTCCCACTGACACCAATGATGGGACACTATTCCTCCCACTGACACCAATGATGGGGCACTATTCCTCCCACTGACACCAATGATGGGGCACTATTCCTTCCACTGATACCAATGATGGGGCACTATTCCTCCCACTGACACCAATGATGGGGCACTATTCCTCCCACTGACACCAATGATGGGGTACTATTCCTCCCACTGACATCAATGATGGGGCACTATTGCTTCCACTGATACCAATGATGGGGCACTATTCCTACTACTGATACCAATGATGGGGCACTATTCCTCCCACTGATACCAATGATGGGGCACTATTCCTACTACTGACACCAATGATGGGGCACTATTCCTTCCACTGATACCAATGATGGGGCACTAATCCTCCCACTGATACCAATGATGGGGCACTATTCCTACTACTGATACCAATGATGGGGCACTATTCCTCCCACTGACACCAATGATGGGGCACTATTCCTGACACTGACACCAATGATGGGACACTATTCCTCCCACTGATACCAATGATGGGGCACTATTCCATCCACTGATACCAATGATGGGGCACTATTCCTCCCACTGACACCAATGATGGGGCACTATTCCTGACACTGACACCAATGATGGGACACTATTCCTCCCACTGATACCGATGATGGGACACTATTCCTCCCACTGATACCGATGATGGGACACTATTCCTCCCACTGACACCAATGATGTAATTTTTTTTACCCCTACTGACCACCATGGCACTGTTAACTCCCACTGGCCACAGTGCGGCCCCCTAAAGTTTGAAGGGCAGAAAACTGTCCCTTTGTTTAAAAGTTTGGAGACCCCTGTTTTCCTGTTTTAGAATTATTATTTTTTTTAGTTTTAGAATTATTACTCTTGCAGTGATATTTTTTAATATATTTTTTTTTTTTTTTTTTGCATTTAACTGTATAGATATCAGAAGGGGCAAACAAGCCCCCCCTTGTGATAGCTTCGGGCCGGTGACAGCCATGATCCTGGTGTGACCACGGCTGACAGGATGTTTTACTGCAGACGGTGGTCAGCAAGTGGTTAAAGTTTCTGTGAGTGGGTGGGGGAGGGGTGGGTGCTGGATGTGTGAGACATTACATAGTAACATTGTTAGGTTGAAAAAAAAAAGTCCATCTATATTATTTTTGATGATTTTTCTTTCCAACTATTGATTGTTTGGTGGATTCTATTTCAAGGGATTCTCAGTGGCGGCTCCACTGGTGGAAGGAGGTTCTAGGTAGGGATCCTTCACCTGTCTTCATCTAATAAACTTCCAGCAGAGGCTGTAGAGCTGCACGATTAATCGCCAAGAATCGTTATCGCAATTTTTTTTTCTTCCCCCGTTGCGATCTTGACAAAAGTGTTTCACAATTCTTAATATGCAAAGAATTCTCTCTGCTCTTCTAAAACCACAGGCGTCAAAAGAAAGGAAGAAAAAAACGGGCAGTCTGCCAAGAATCACAACATTCTTCAGCTGTGGAACTTAAGTCTAAACATTGTAACAATTTGTCAAAGGAATAGACTTCTGTGTGTAAGTGAGGGAAGTTTAACCCCTTAAACACTAAACCTTTTTCTGACATTTGTTGGTTTCAAGTTAAAATCATTGTTTTGTTTTTTTTGCTAGAAAAGTACTTAGAACCCCCCAAACATTATATATAAATAATTTTTTAGTAGAGACCCTAGAAAATAAAATGGTGGTTGTTGCAATATTTTATGTCACACTGTATTTGCGCAGCGGTCTTTCAAAAGCAATTTTTTTGGAAAAAATTATTTTAATGAATTAAAAAAAAAAAAAAAAAACAGTAAAGTTAGCCCAATTTTTTTTTTTTTGTATAATGTGAAAGATTTTTACGTCGCGAGAATCGTGAGAGAATCGTGATCTTTTTTTATGCTAAGCAAAAAAAAAAAATCGGGATTCTCATTTTGGCCAGAATCGTGCAGCTCTAATGCCGCGTACACACGAGCGGACTTTCCGGCAGACTTGACCCGGTGAACGGGACTCCGTCGGACAGTCCGATCGTGTGTGGGCCCCAGCGGACTTTTTTTTCCCTAAAAGTCCGACGGACCTAGAAATAAAACATGTTTCAAATCTTTCCGAGGGACTCGAGTCCGGTCGAAAAAAAACGCTCGTCTGTGTGCTAGTCCGACGGACAAAAACCCACGCTAGGGCAGCTATTGGCTACTGGCTATGAACTTCCTTATTTTAGTCCGGTCGTACGTCCTCACGTACGAATCCGTCAGACTTTGGTGTGATCGTGTGTAGGCAAGTCCGTCCGTTAGGAAAGTCCGTCAGAAGTCCGTCAAATAGACCGTCGGACCAGTCCGGTCGAAAAGCACACTCGTGTGTACGCGGCATAAGAGGTAGTAAGACAGTCAACAGTAAATGGCTTTAAACATCCCTGGCACAAACATAGTTAACAAAAAAAAGCAAAACAAAAAAAAACAAACAAACAAAAAAAAAGAAAAACAAAAGAAAAAAAACGGGCAGACTCAATGGACTACTCTGTCTTTTTTCTGCCATCACCTTTCTGTGTTTCTAAGTATGTAAAAGGGTAAAATGGGCAAGAGACACTTGTATTGTAACTGTACTGTTTGCCCCCATGTTGTAAAGCGCTGTGCAAACTGTTGGCGCTATATAAACCCTGTATAATAATATTAATAATAATAATAATAAAGTCACAGGTTCCGTGTGGACAAAGAATCAGTTTCAAATGGAAAAAAACACCAGTGTGCAGGCAAGTGCAGTCTGCTGTCTCCACTGCAGGTGGCGCTCAACTGCAGCGGCAATGCAGAGGGTGAGAAAGTCGTAGGTTCCTCTATGGCAGGGATCCTCAAACTACGGCCCTCCAGCTGTTGCAGAACTATACATCCCATGAGGCATTGTAAAACTCTGACATTCACAGACATGACTAGGCATGATGGGAATTGTAGTTCCTGAACACCTGGAGGGCCGCAGTTTGAAGACCCATGTTCTATGGTTTCCTAAATCCCTGGACAGCGGCAGAGCCTATTTAATCACTTCAATACCGGGCACTATTACCCCCTTCCTGCCCAGGCCGATTTTCAACTTTCTGCGCTGTCACACTTTGAATGACAATTGCGCGGTCATTCTACACTGTACACATATGACATTTTTATCTTTTTTTTCACATAAATAGAGCTTTCTTTTGGTGGTATTTAACCACCGGGGGGGGGGTATTTTTTGTTAAATACCGTATTTATCGGCGTATAACACGCACTTTTTTCCCCTTAAAATCAGGGGAAAGTTGCAGGTGCGTGTTATACGCCGATCCCCTGCGATCCGGAGCTGTTACAACTTCAAAATCGCGGACCGCGATTTGAAAATGGCGCCGCCGGCGCCGAAATACACAGAGCCGATCCTCGCCTCTTTCCGGCGGCTCTCGTTCACTTTCGGCTCCACTTGTAGTCCCGAGCGGAGCTATCCGAACCTACTCGGCTAGGTTCGGATAGCTCCGCTCGGGACTACGAGTAGAGCCGAAAGTGAACGAGACCCGCTCGAAAGAGCCGAGGACCGGCTCTGTGTATTTCGGCGCCGGCGGCGCCATTTTCAAATCGCGGTCCGCGATTTTTAAAGCCCAGGATGGCAGGGACAGGGATCGAAGGCTGCACTGGGGGAAGGCTGCACTGGGGAAGGCTGCACTGGGCAAGGCTGCACTGGGGAAGGCTGCACTGGGCAAGGCTGCACTGGGCAAGGCTGCACTGACAAGGCTGCACTGACATGGCTGCACTGACAAGGCTGCACTGACATGGCTGCACTGACAAGGCTGCACTGACAAGGCTGCACTGGGCAAGGCTGCACTGACATGGCTGCACTGACATGGCTGCACTGACAGGGCTGCACTGACAAGGCTGCACTGGGCAAGGCTGCACTGGGCAAGGCTGCACTGACATGGCTGCACTGACAAGGCTGCACTGACAAGGCTGCACTGGGCAAGGCTGCACTGACATGGCTGCACTGGGGAAGGCTGCACTGAGAAGGCTACAATGATGGGAATTTAAATGTAAGTTTTTTTTCCCTTCATCTTCCCTCCTAAAAGTTTTTTTTTCCTTAAAATTCCCTCCTAAATTGGGGTGCGTGTTATACGCCGGTGCGTGTTATACGCCGATAAATACGGGTAAATGAAAAAAGACCAAAAGTTTTTCTTTTTTTCTGTTATAAAATTTGGAAAAAAAATAAACTTTCTTCATAAATTTGGGCCAAAATGTATTCTGCTCCATTTCTTTGGTGAAAACATCCCAAATCAGTGTATAATATTTAGTCTGTAGGAAGGTTATAGAATCCACAAACTACGGGATATATATCTGAAAATTGAAAAGTATTTAAAGTAAATTGTAAAGTAAATTTGTAAGTTCTGTATATAATTGTATTCTATGTTATATGTATTGCCCTCACTGTGCACACGGCACCAATAATGTTTTCAGTACATGTTTACATTCTTTCGAGTCCTGATTAGAATTAGCCTGCCTATGTTACGCCCCTTGTTACCGTAAAAGTACAATTGTAATATGAATGTGATACCTATGTAATCATGTGTATAAAAACCTTCAATTGCATCATAATAAAGCAGAACAGTAATTTGGAAAGATGCTGAGTGTATCTTCTGTGTCTGTTCGCTACTGCAGTAGTTATTATTAATTTGGAACCACTAATCAATATGAGGATAGAAGCCGCATATCTATAAATTTCCATGTCACAATCCATCAATCCTGATCCCGATCTAATTTCTTGAGGCCCCAAAAATGCCAGGACATTACAAATACCCCCCCAAATGACCCCCTTTTTCAGTAAGTAGACAGTCCAAGGTATTTAGTAAGAGTCATGGCGAGTTTTTTGAAGTTATCATTTTTTTGTCATAAGTTTTAGGAAAATTAAGAAAGTAAAATGGCAAGTGCAGTACAGCGTCATCATATAACGTGTGTGTGGCAGTGATCAGGGGCACTGACTGGTGACAATACGAAAAAAATATATATAATTATTTTTTTCCCAATTTTTTTTTGCATTTTTTTTTTATAAATAAAAATAATGGTGGCCACACAAAATATTGACACTGTGGGCCCAATTTGGAGATTTTCACTTAGGGGTGTACTCACTTTTGTTGCCAGCGGTTTAGACATTAATGGCTGTGTGTTGAGTTATTTTGAGGGGACAGCAAATTTACACTGTTATACAAGCTGTACACTCACTACTTTACATTGTAGACAAGTGTCATTTCTTCAGTGTTGTCACATGAAAAGATACAATAAAATATTTACAAATATGTGAGGGGTGTACTTACTTTTGTGAGATACTGTATATTGCACCTGACTATGTGAATTATTGCCACCACACCACGCTGCACCCCACCTTCAAGTAAACAAAGAGCAAATATTCTACTGCGGGGACTAAATCCCCAGACTGCCCCCCCCTCCCCCCCCAATAATGGATTCTGGTTCCTGTAGTCCTCGGCCGCTAACACAGTTCAAAGGCTCGAAAGAGGGAAGAAGAGCCGTTCACCATATTAAAAGTCTTGTAGCAATTTATTAAGTTATCTAACAAACAGACTACTCAATCCGATGTACAGATCACTTCTATGAACGGGTTGGGTCAAGAGCTTACTCATGGGGTATTGATTACCCACCCAAAACTAGAAGCAATTCAGGCAAATGAACTAAACAAAATAAATCAGTTTTAGGCGAACAACTAGTGGGAAATTCCTTACAATTGTGCAACAGAGGATACAGCCAAGAACGCGACCACAAAACCTGAACACGAGAGGTGACGAAGGCGAGAGGCGAAAATGCCACTTCAGCATCTTTGTCACTGAAGGCCATTTCCTCAAATGTTGTGAGTTCTGCAGCAGAAAGATCTGATGATGAAGACCATATAAACCCGGGTCCTTCCTCTCCTCTCCTTCTGTTATTTACAGAATAGAATGAGTATATCGCTCCAAGCTGGACAACTGCTCAGATTGAGTCTGAAGAGTGAAAGCGCTATAGTCTGACACTGTCACTAGAGCAGTGGATGGTGTCAGTTGGGCAGTAGATGGTGTCAGAAGAGCAGTGGACGGTGTCAGTAGAGCAGTGGATGGTGTCAGTAGAGCAGTAGATGGTGTCAGTAGAGCAGTAGATGGTGTCAGTAGGGCAGTGGACGGTGTCAGTAGAGCAGTGGACGGTGTCAGTAGAGCAGTGGACGGTGTCAGTAGAGCAGTGGACGGTGTCAGTAGGGCAGTGGATGGTGTCAGTAGAGCAGTGGACGGTGTCAGTAGAGCAGTGGACGGTGTCAGTAGAGCAGTAGATGGTGTCAGTAGGGCAGCGGATGGTGTCAGTAGAGCAGTGGATGGTGTCAGTAGAGCAGTGGACGGTGTCAGTAGAGCAGTGGACGGTGTCAGTAGAGCAGTAGATGGTGTCAGTAGGGCAGTGGACGGTGTCAGTAGAGCAGTGGACGGTGTCAGTAGAGCAGTAGATGGTGTCAGTAGGGCAGTGGACGGTGTCAGTAGAGCAGTGGACGGTGTCAGTAGAGCAGTAGATGGTGTCAGTAGGGCAGTGGATGGTGTCAGTAGAGCAGTGGACGGTGTCAGTAGAGCAGTGGACGGTGTCAGTAGGGCAGAGGATGGTGTCAGTAGAGCAGTGGACGGTGTCAGTAGAGCAGTGGACGGTGTCAGTAGAGCAGTGGACGGTGTCAATAGAGCAGTAGATGGTGTCAGTAGAGCAGTGGACGGTGTCAGTAGGGCAGTGGACGGTGTCAGTAGAGCAGTGGACGGTGTCAGTAAAGCAGTGGATGGTGTCAGTAGAGCAGTGGACGGTGTCAGTAGAGCAGTGGACGGTGTCAGTAGGGCAGTGGACGGTGTCAGTAGAGCAGTGGACGGTGTCAGTAGGGCAGTGGACGGTGTCAGTAGAGCAGTGGACGGTGTCAGTAGAGCAGTGGACGGTGTCAGTAGGGCAGTGGATGGTGTCAGTAGGGCAGTGGATGGTGTCAGTAGGGCAGTGGACGGTGTCAGGGGAGCAGTGGATGGTGTCAGTAGGGCAGTGGATGGTGTCAGTAGGGCAGTGGACGGTGTCAGGGGAGCAGTGGATGATGACAGTAGAGCAGTGGACGGCACACCTGGCACACGCCTATGGACCCTGCTAAGATCTATATATACAAAATGTTTATTAGGGCCACAAAAAATTTTATTATTAAAAAAAAAGAAAGAAAAGAAAAAAGAAATAAAGAAGTAAGAAGACCTTTGTAGATCATTATTGTTTTCCATGGTAAAAGATTCTGGGAGTCTCACCTAATTTTGTGCCAAGTCAGACCACATCACCTAAATCGGGATGCTGGCCCGTAAACCACTGCACTCTGCCAAAAACAAAACTCTAATGACCCGAGTTATACAATATAGTTTAGTAAGAAATATAAAGTTTTTCATGTCTTTTTTTTTATTGTCCATATGCAACAATCAAAACCCGAATTGAGTATTCTAAATATTAATATATTAAAAAAAAAAGCAAAGAAGTATTAATGTCTTAATTGGATAGGTCTTATCAGCAAATATCCCCATGAGTATTGAGGATATTTCTGGAACTACTGTCATCGTATATTATTTAATGACATTTATTTTATTATTTTTATGTTTATTATATCTATTTTTTTTATATTTATGAATATCATTGCAATGATATAATAATTAAAAAAAAAAAACTGTCATAATAATATAATTATGCTTATTATATTTATTATATATACGGTAATTTTAGTATATTTAAGAATATTGTCCTAATGATATAATTTTTTTTAAAGTATATACTTTATTATATGTATTTTATTATTTATTATTAAATATTATCACAATAATATAATAACTAAAGAAGAAAAAAAAACATATATATATATATATAGATATATAGATATATAGATATAGATATAGATATAGATCTAGATATAGATCTATATCTATATAGATCTATATCTATATAGATCTATATATATAGATCTATATATATAGATCTATATAGATCTATATATATATACACAGTGCCTTGAAAAAGTATCAATACCCCTTGAAATTTTCCACATTTTGTCAAAAACATAAATGTATTTTATTGGTATTTTATGTGACCAGCACAAAGTGGCACATAATTGTGAAGTGGAAGGAAAATGATAAATGAATATATATGAACATTTATGAATATGATCACATATAGGCATAGGTTTGATTTGTGGAACAGAATTAGGCACTTCCTCTTTAAATGGCACTTCCTCTTTAAAATGTCAGCTGTTCCAACATTTATATGAGAGGTCTCTGATAATACGATGAAACATTTATTACTTCAGTTGTTGTTCCACTATATAAAAAACAAAGATTGAGTTTCCCTCTCGGTGGATGTATTGTCATTTGTCCTTTTGTTCTAGGAGTTGCTTTGAAATGGTTGGTGTCCTCCTTGACTTCTCTATTAGATAGTATTCATACATGGTCATATATATATATATATTTGTGTGTGTGTGTTAGATACACAGCTCCATATCAATAAAATATATAAATAATGTATTTGCAAAATGTTTGCAATAAATGCAATTTTGCAAAAATCTGCAAAACGGATGTTGTAATTCGGCAACAAGGGTTCAGTGTTCCTCTTACCTATCCCTAGCATGTACCCCTTGGTCTATGCCGACCTCTATTAAGTGGGTGTAGATGCAGGGGATCAGAGGTATGGATCAAAACACTGAATCTGATATGCCTCGGCCACAAGTATCTTAATGCGTTTCATCCATTAAGAGACTTCCTCAGGGGAGTGGCTCAGAGAAGCCTTTCCCAAAAGTCCTCTATATGCCACCTAGTGATGGGCTCGGGTTTGTTCGGATTGAACCCACTAGGAAAACATCACTGCATACCCCCAATCATAAGCAGTGAGGCATTTCCCGACCAGCAGCTGCATATGCACACGCTGCTTATGATTGGCGGTGTGCAGTGCCCGCTTTCTAGCGGGTTCGATCGAAACGTGCCCAAGCTCCATTCTTAATGCCACCTAACATCTTTTTTCCTCCTCCTCTTGTTAGGTGACATATAGAGGACTTCTGGGAAAGGATTCTCTAAGCCATGTCCCTCTGAGGAAGTCCCTCAGTGGATGAAATGCGTTCCATTTCCTATTTGAGTGGCAATTCAGAGATTCAGTGAAAGTTGTACAAATGTAGCAAATGTTTCCAGCTTGGCTTACATGTATCCTGTTGTGAAGTCCACTCTTAGGGTTGTGTGACTTGCATGTGACCTCACGCTGTAGATAGGAGATCCCTTCACTAACTGTCACAATGCGATCGTAAAAATGTAACGTTCTGCAGTTCATTTCCTGAAACTTTTTATTGGCTGATATATATAGAAATAATTCACAGGAGTCTATACGGACAGACTGTTCATTCTGTGTTTTGCACATACAGTATACTGAGGACGCGTTTCTAGAGGTTTCCTCTCTATAAGCTTCGGTCTCCTCTTATCTGATCTCTTCACAAAGTAATGAAGATCTGAAGAAAAGAGGAAACCAAAGAAGAGGAAACAGATGGGAATATGGGTTACATCAGCCTGATACTGAACTGAAGACGTGTCAAATCGCCATGTGAGTCTGGCAGTTATTAACCGCTCATCGGACTTCATTACAGATCTCTTAATTTCGCTGAGAAAAAAAAAAAAAACAAGCCCCTCCCCCTCTGGGTGATCTCTGTCCATTGCGGGGATTGTAACAAACTTCGTTGCAGATTCCGACCTTTTTGTTATTCTGAAGCTGTTTGTTTCTCTATGTCCATGTGTGGAATGAATGTGAATGGGAGGGATTTTATAATTATCAACCAGCTTCTGCACCTGCAGGGCACTAATGAGGAAAGTGGAAGGGTCTGCATCCCTTTAGAAGTGATTAACCCTTGGGGGGGTATCTCACCAAAAATGTCATTGTTGTTGCAGGGGATGCCAAAATCTGACTTGTATCTTAGTGCAGACTTCTGGGAAAATCAGTGAGCCAATCACACAAGCGGGAAATGACATGCTTGGAGGGTCCTGTATACCATCCGTGTACAGAACGCCTCCAGGTGGTCATATTGCATTTTACAGCCAATGACAGCAGCTGCAGATTGAAAAGGAAAGGGAGCCTTTAGTAACATTTAATTACAATATGACTTGTGAAGCAATTGTACTGTATACGCTACATTTACTTTATTTTTTTTTTGCTTTTATTCCCCCAAAAGGTGGAGTTACACTTTTAAAGTGAAATGTCAACTATAATTTTAATAAAACAATGTATGTATTAACAAACACAGAGGTCTCAGCTGCACAGGTTTATACATACTGTATGCATGAAGGCTGCACACTGCTGTCAGGACCTCGGCAATTATGTGCTCTCGCTGTAAACTCAAATGTACACACCTCTTCGTTATGGGATTCTGGGAACACAATGATGGGGTTATGGGAACTCGGTGATGGGGTTATGGGAAATCGGTGATGGGGTTATGGGAACTCGGTGATGGGATTCTGGGAACACAATGATGGGGTTATGGGAACTCGGTGATGGGGTTATGGGAACTCAGTGATGGGGTTATGGGAAATCGGTGATGGGGTTATGGGAACTCGGTGATGGGGTTATGGGAACTCAGTGATGGGGTTATGGGAACTCAGTGATGGGGTTATGGGAAATTGGTGATGGGGTTATGGGAAATCGGTGATGGGGTTATGGGAAATTGGTGATGGGGTTATGGGAAATCGGTGATGGGGTTATGGGAACACAGTGATGGGGTTATGGGAAATCGGTGATGGGGTTATGGGAACACAATGATGGGGTTATGGGAACTCGGTCATGGGGTTATGGGAACTCGGTGATGGGGTTATGGGAACTCGGTGATGGGTTTATGGGATCTCGGTGATGGGTTTATGGGAACACAGTGATGGGGTTATAAGAGGTTATAAGAACTCGGTGATGGGGTTATGGGAACTCGGTAATGGGGTTATGGGAACTCAGTGATGAGGTTATAAGAACTCAGTGATGGGGTTATGGGAAATTGATGATGGCGTTATGGGAACTCGGTGATGGGGTTCTGGGAACACAATGATGGGGTTATGGGAACTCGGTCATGGGGTTATGGGAACTCGGTGATGGGTTTATGGGATCTCGGTGATGGGTTTATGGGAACACAGTGATGGGGTTATAAGAGGTTATAAGAACTCGGTGATGGGGTTATAAGAGGTTATAAGAACTCGGTGATGGGGTTATGGGAACTCTGTGATGGGGTTATGGGAACACGGTGATGGGGTTATGGGAACTCGGTGATGGGGTTATGGGAACTCAGTGATGGGTTTATGGGATCTCGGTGATGGGGTTATGGGAACTCGGTGATGGGATTATGGAAACACGTAACGGGGTTATGGGAACTCGGTACTGGGTTTATGGGAACACAGTGATAGGATTTTGGGTACCCAGTGATGGGGTTATCATAACTTAATGATGGGGTTATGGGAACCCAGTTATGGGGTTAAGGGAACTGGGTAATGGTGTTATGGGAACTCAGGGGATGGGGTTATGGGAACTCGGTGATGGGGTTATCAGAACTCAATGATGGGGCTAAGGGAACCCGGTGATGGGGTTAAGGTACAATTACTATGTCCAGAACCTCCATGTACGTTACTCTCACTACTCTAATGCCCCGTACACACGGTGGGATTTTCCAACGGAAAATGTGTGATAGGAGCTTGTTGTGGGAAATTCCGACCGTGTGTGGGCTCCATCACACATTTTCCATCGGATTTTCCGACACACAAAGTTTGAGAGCAGGCTATAAAATTTTCCGACAACAAGATCCGTTGTCGGAATTTTTGATCGTGTGTACACAAATCCGACGCACAAAGTGCCACGCGTGCTCAGAATAAATAAAGAGATGAAAGCTATTGGCTACTGCCCCGTTTATAGTCCCGGCGTACGTGTTTTATGTCACCGCGTTCAGAACGATCGGATTTTCCGACAACTTTGTGTGACCGTGTGTATGCAAGACAAGTTTGAGCCACACCCGTCGGAAAAAATCCTAGGATTTTGTTGTCGGAATGTCCGATCAATGTCCGACCGTGTGTACAGGGCATTATGCTGCATACATATGATCGGACTTCTCGTCCGAAAAAGACATGACGGCTTTTCCACGGTCACGCAAAAGTTCGCTGAAATTACGAACGTCAAGAACGCGGTGACGTACAGCACTACGACGAGCCGAGAAAATGAAGTTCAATGCTTCCGAGCATGCATCGAATTGTTTCCGAGCATGCGTAGGGATTTTGCGCGTCGGAATTGCCATAGACGATCGCATCTTCGGATAGGAACTTATCTCGACCGAAAAATTGAGAGCATGCTCTCAATCTTTTTCTGGCTGGAATTCTGCCAGCAAAAGACCGATGGAGCATACACACGGTCTCATTTTCTGACGAAAAACTCTCATCGGTCTTTTGCGGGCCGAAATTCCAATCGTGTGTACGCGGCATAAGATCTTTACTTTTACTTTTGTAACTTTTTTCTTCTAAATAAACTTTCAGCATGAGCGGAGGTAGTTGGTTTACTTATCACCATCGACATTGACCATTGTAGACGTCTATAAATAGTTGTCTGAGATTTCACTCTAAATACATTGGTACGTCCGGTGGAGAAGGTGTATGTCATGGAATATCTCCACCAGCAGACTGATGGGAAGTCCAGTAAAAGAGAGAAGGATATAGAATAAAGGAAGACAATAGTCTATTGTGAAGTCACAATTAAGAATGACCTCACCTTTCAATCGGTAGTTTTTCAGGACAAGAAAAGAAAGTTTATTTTGTAACCTGAGATGTTATTTTTACCAATCGTAATGAACCAAATCTGCAGATCTTTACCGCTCCCTATAGACGTCACCAGATTTTATCTTTCATTCAAAAAGGCATCTCTAAATGATGGTCCACCCTCCGGACCCGGACAGGATCTAGCCTATCTGATGTGGGGGTGCAGTAAAAAAGTCAGGGGGCATAATGCCAACACTGTGTGTGAGTCATTGACAGTCTATCACACAGTGTCACAACCTGGGAAACACTATTAAATAGAACATGTGCCCCTTTATATCAGATGTCCCTACCAGAATCCCCCTTTACATCATGACTACTCATTAGAGTGCCTTCTTACATCAGGTGTCCCCATCAACAGTGTCCTCTTATATCAGGTGTCCCCATCAAGAGTGCCCCTTTACATCAGGTGTCCCCATCAAGAGTGCCCCTTTACATCAGGTGTCCCCATCAAGAGTGTCCCTTTACATCAGGTGTCCCCATCAAGAGTGCCCCTTACATCAGGTGTCCCCATCAAGAGTGTCCCTTTACATCAGGTGTCCCCATCAAGAGTGCCCCTTACATCAGGTGTCCCCATCAAGAGTGTCCCTTTACATCAGGTGTCCCCATCAAGAGTGTCCCTTTACATCAGGTGTCCCCATCAAGAGTGCCCCTTACATCAGGTGTCCCCATCAAGAGTGTCCCTTTACATCAGGTGTCCCCATCAAGAGTGTCCCTTTACATCAGGTGTCCCCATCAAGAGTGTCCCTTTACATCAGGTGTCCCCATCAAGAGTGTCCCTTTACATCAGGTGTCCCCATCAAGAGTGTCCCTTTACATCAGGTGTCTCCATTAACAGTGTCCTCTTATATCAGGTATCCACATCAAGAGTGCTCCCTTACATCAGGTGTCCCCATCAAGAGTGCCCCTTACATCAGGTGTTCCCATCAAGAGTGCCCCCTTACATCAAGTGTTCCCATCAGAGTGCCCCCTTACATCAAGTGTTCCCATCAGATTGCCCCTTTACATCGGGTGTCCCAATCAAGAGTGCCCCTTATATCGGGTGTCCTCATCAAGAGTGCCCCTTATATCGGGTGTCCCCATCAAGAGTGCCCCTTATATCAGGTGTCACCATCAAGAGTGCCCCTTATATCAGGTATCCACATCAAGAGTGCCCCCTTACGTCAAGTGTCCCCATCAAGAGTGCCCCCTTACATCAATTGTTCCCATCAGAGTGCCCCCTTACATCAAGTGTTCCCATCAAGAGTGCCCCTTATATCAGGTGTCCCCATCAAGAGTGCCCCTTATATCAGGTGTCACCATCAAGAATGCCCCTTAGATCAGGTGTCCCCATCAAGAGTGCCTCTTAGATCAGGTGTCCCCATCAAGAGTGCCCCTTATATCAGGTGTCCCCATCAAGAGTGCCCCTTATATCAGGTGTCACCATCAAGAATGCCCCTTATATCAGGTATCCACATCAAGAGTGCCCCTTAGATCAGGTGTCCCCATCAAGAGTGCCCCTTACATCAGGTGTCCCCATCAAGAGTGCCCCTTACATCAGGTGTCCCCATCAAGAGTGCCCCTTACATCAGGTGTCCCCATCAAGAGTGTTCCTTACATCAGGTGTTCCCATCAAGAGTGCCACTTACATTGGGTGTCCCCATCAAGAGTGCCCCCTTACATCGGGTGTCCCCATCAAGAGTGCCCCCTTACATCAGATGTCTCCATCAAGAGTGCCCCCTTACATCAGATGTCTCCATCAAGAGTGCCCCCTTACATCAGGTGTCCCTATCAGAGTGCCCCCTTAAGTCAGGTGTCCCCAGTAGAGCCCCCCTTACATCAACTGTGCTATCAGAGTGTCCCCAACTTGGATTGTCCACAGAGTGCCTCCTTACATCAACTGTCTACATCAGACTGGCTCATGGATCAATGGATGCATCCTCAGAGACCTTGGGGGGGGGGACATAACTAAAAACTGGGGAAGGCACAGACACCCCCCCCCCCCCCAGATCCGGCCCTGCACGGGACCTGGACCGGTTGACAGGTTTAATGACCACCAACCAGTCAGACAGTCCCCAATGCAGGTTCCCCCCCCCCCCCCATGCAGCTAATGGTTGTTGGGACCACCGGCATCCTAATAACCAGTGTAGTCGGCACTCTGCCCCGGCATCAGAGGAGAACTGAAGTGGAGGTTCCTCCTTCCATACCTGCAGCCTGTTCCATCTACAAGCCCCTGTCCTCCGCCTAACTTGGGCTAAAATGTACGGGGAGGGGGAGGGGGTACTCTGATGGGGACAGTTGATGACTTGTAAGTGTAACTGAATTACAGCTGAGAAAAAATGATGTCTCCAGTCCTGCCCGACAGGGCTGTGGAGTGTGGCAGAGCAATGTAAATCTCAGGACTGGATGGACAGAAATACAAATCATTTGGCAGATCATTACCCATATATGTATTTTATTTGTCTGTTTAGGTGTTTGCCTGGAACTCAGCTTAAGTTTCTTCTGATATATGATATATATATATATCAGATATATTTTTGTTGGGGGGGGGGGTAATTTTTTAAATAATGGATTTGTCAAAATTGTATTTTTTTGTTGTGTGTGAATGAGTAAGGACACTATGTATCTCTCGTTCATGTGAGGGGGGGGGGGCAATATCTGGGGGCCCCCTTATTTTGGAAGGGGACTTCTAGATTCTGATAAGCCCCTCCGCCCACAGACCCCCTAAAACCATCAGCCATAATATTCATGATTATATGTGACCTTCTTGTTTGTGATTTTCTGATTAATTTATATGGAACATTATATCCAATTCATTTTTTTTTTTCATTTATTTTATCATTATATTATATTTTTTCCTGGGATGGGGCCCTTTTTCAATTTTTTTTTTTACATTTTTTATTTCATTTAAAAGCGTTTGCCTGTGGTGGTCCTGATTAGCCAAGCTCTGAGGAAGGGGGTGCGCCCCCGAAACGCGTCAGCTGTACCCCGTGTCCTGCACATGTCCTTACACTGCGTGATTTTTAGGGCTCAATTGAGAGTTGCCTTTTGTGAGTATCCACTTTATATGGTACTAGGTGTGTGCGCCTTCCATTTTGCCTTTTTTTGTAGTTTAACCCTAGAGAATAAAATAGTGGTAGTGCCAATTTTTTATATTACACTATATTACCGCAAAGATCTAGGAAACGAAAAATTTCAGTAAAAAGTACACTAAAGTTAATTTTAGGGCACACAAATGCATTTCCCATTTTTTTTAAGTAAAATATAAAAGCCGAGGTTGCAACAGGTAAATAGATATCCAACATATAGTTACATAGTAGGTGAGGTTGAAAAAAGTCCATCAAGTCCAACCTATGTGTGTGATTATGTGTCAGTATTACATTGTATATCCCTGTATGTTGCGATCATTCAGGTGATTATCTAATAGTTTCTTGAAGCTATCAATGCTCCCCGCTGAGACCACCGCCTGTGGAAGGGAATTCCACATCCTTGCCGCTCTTACAGTAAAGAACCCTCTACATAGTTTAAGGTTAAACCTCTTTTCTTCTAATTTTAATGAGTGGCCACGTGTCTTATTAAACTCCCTTTCGTGAAAAAGTTTTATCCCTATTGTGGGGTCACCAGTACAGTATTTGTAAATTGAAATCATATCCCCTCTCAAGCGTCTCTTCTCCAGAGAGAATAAGTTCAGAGCTCACAACCTTTCCTCATAACTAAGATCCTCCAGACCCTTTATTAGCTTTGTTGCCCTTCTTTGTACTCGCTCCATTTCCAGTACATCCTTCCTGAGGACTGGTGCCCAGAACTGGACCGCATACTCCAGGTGCGGCCGGACCAGAGTCTTGTAGAGCGGGAGAATTATCGTTTTATCCCCTTTTTAATGCCAATATTCTGTTTGCTTTGTTAGCAGCAGCTTGGCATTGCTGAGCCTATCATCTACTAGGACCCCCAGGTCCCTTTCCATCCTAGATCCCCCCAGAGGTTCTCCCCCCAGTGTATAGATTGCATTCAGATTTTTGCCATCCAAATACATTATTTTACATTTTTCTACATTGAACCTCATTTGCCATGTAGTTGCCCATGTCAAACCTTAAATTTTGCGTGCACCTGTGAAATGGCGACAACTTCAGTATTATTATTATTATTATTCAGGATTTATATAGCGCCAACAGTTTGCGCAGCGCTTTACAACATCGGTACCTTCGAATTTCTATAGGTTTTTCTCAAGACACTTTAAAAGCCCCTACAAGTCATCAGTTTAGCGTTACAGAGGAGCTCCGGGGGCTAGAAATATTGCGCTCACATCTGGCGTGTGCGGCAATACGAAACGCATATATCACAATCTACATTTTCATGCGTAGGTGCCCCGATGCATGCATTTACAAACGTATGTAGTATATGTGGGGGTGGGGGGGGGCCTTAAAAAAATGGCGGGGGGGGGGGTTTATGTGCTTGGGTGTAACATACATTTTTTTAATATTTAAAAAAAATGTTTTTTCACTCAACTTTTTTTTTTTGGTTGACAAGTTTTGTTTAATGAGACATCCAGGATTTAAAAGACCCCCAATGTCTTCCCTGCGCTCCACTGAATGTAATGCACTGCGGATCGCACTGCATTACATTCCTTCCTGGGTATGATGGCCGGGGACACTGATGCCGCGTACACGCGGTCGAAATTTCCGTGAGAAAGAACTTGGATGGTTTTTCCGACGGAATTTCCGCCGCTCAAGCTTGCCTTGCATACACACGGTCACACAAACGTTGTCTGAACTTTCGACCGTCAAGAATGCGGTGACATACAACGCTACGAATCCACCTGCAAGGCACGAGTCTGCTTGTCAGATTTACACATAATGTGTGTAAAACCCTCCGCTGTCAGGTCAGTACAACCTATGAACCTGGCAGCGAAATGAAAAAAAAAATCATGGCCTCAAATTAAATAAATAAATAAATAAATTTGCATTGGTACAGTGCCTTGAAAAAGTATTCATACCCCTTGAAATTTCCCACATTTTGTCATGTTACAACCAAAAAACGTAAATGTATTTTATTGGGATTTTATGTGATAGACCAACACAAAGTGGCTCATAATTGTGAAGTGGAAGGAAAATGATAAATGGTTTATAACATTTTTTACAAATAAATATGTGAAAAGTGTGGGGGGGGGGGATTTGTATTCAGCCCCCTTTACTCTGATACCAATAACTAAAATCTAGTGGAACCAATTGCCTTCAGAAGTCACCTAATTAGTAAATAGAGTCCACCTGTGTGTCATTTAATGTCGGTATAAATACAGCTGTTCTGTGAAGCCCTCAGAGGTTTGTTAGAGAACCTTAGTGAACAAACAGCATCATGAAGGCCAAGGAACACACCAGACAGGTCAGGGATAAAGTTGTGGAGAAGTATAAAGCAGGGTTAGGTTATAAAAAAATCTCCCAAGCTTTGATCATCTCACTGAGCTCTGTTCAATCCATCATCGGAGAATGGAAAGAGTATGGCACAACTGCAAACCTACCAAGACATGGCCGTCCACCTAAACTGAACAATTTAAACATTCATCAGAGAAGAGCCAAGAGGTCCATGGTAACTCTGGAGGAGCTGCAGAGATCCACAGCTCAGGTGGGAGAATCTGTCCACAGGACAACTATTAGTCGTGTTCTCCACAAATCTGCCCTTTATGGAAGAGTGACAAGAAGAAAGACATTGGTGAAAGAAAGTCATAAGAAGTCCTGTTTGTAGTTTGTGAGAAGCCATGTGGAGGACACAGCAAACATGTGGAAGAAGGTGATCTGGTCAGAGGAGACCAATAACTTTTTGGCCTAAAAGCAAAATGCTATGTGTGGGGAAAACTAACACTGCACATCACCCTGAACACACCATCCCCACCGTGAAACATGGTGGTGGCAGCATCATGTGGTGGGGATGCTTTTCTTCAGCAGGGACAGGGAAGCTGGTCAGAGTTGATGGGAAGATGGATGGAGACAAATACAGGACAATCTTAGAAGAAAACCTGTTATGCCACGTACACACAAGCGGACTTTTCGACCGGACTGGTCCGGCGGACTTTCGGTGGACTTCCAATGGACTTTCCCAACGAACGGACTTGCCTACACACAATCACACCAAAGTCCGACGGATTTATACGTGATGACGTATGATCGGACTAAAATAAGGACGTTGATAGCCGGTAGCCAATAGCTGCCCTAGCGTCGGTTTTCGTCCGTTGGACTAGCATACAGACGAGCGGACTTTTCGATAGGAAATGACTCCGGCGGAGTTCCGACGTAAAGATTTGAAACATGTTCCAAATCTAAAGTCCGTCAGATTTTCGACCGAAAAAGTCCGCTGTTAGTCCGATGAAGCCCACACACGGTCGAATTGTCCACCGGACTCAGTCCGTCGGACCAGTCCGGCCGAAAAGTCCGGTTGAAAAGTCCGCTCGTGTGTACACAGCATTAGAGTCTGCAAAAGACTTGAGACTGGGCGGAGGTTCACCTTCCAGCAAGACAACGACCCAAAACATACAGCCAGAGCTACAATGGAATGGTTTAGATCAGGGGTCTCCAAACTTTCTAAACGAAGGGTTAGTTTCCTGTCCTTCAGACTTTAGGAGGGCCAGATTGTGGCCATTGGAAGTAGAAAAGGACGTCACTGGGGAAAAAACAATGCCCCATCTTTGGTGTCAGTGGGAGGAACTGTGCCCTATCATTGATGTTATTGGGGGAAATTGTCCCATCATTCGAGTCATTGGGCCCCATGGTTAGTGTCATAAGGAGAAATTGTGCCCCATCATTGGTGTCATTAGGCCTCATTGTTGGTGTCATTGGAAGGAAGTGTGCCCCATTGTTACTATCAGTGGATGAAATGGTGCCCTAAGGGCAGGATAAAAGCAAGCAAAGGGCCGCATCTGGCCCCTGGGCCACAGTTTGGAGACCACTGGTTTAGATCAGCACCCCTCAACCCACCCGCAGGCAGTCCGGCAATTACCCGCTCGTGTGGCGGGGCTGGGGTGTCCTCTCCTGGAGTCCGGGCAGTGAAGACTCCGGTGTCCGCTCCTCAAGCTTCCTCCCCCGTGTGTCTCCTCTTCCGCCAAAGCGCTAGGCATCCAATAGGATCGCCTGACATTTTGGCCTATCGGGATACAGGTTTTACGGCCTGCCTCCTGATTGGCAAGGATGAACTTTAGTGTGAAAATAGCGAAAATTCATTCGCTATCGTCACACAACTGGGTGAGTTTGGAGCGCAATGCTCTGCACTCCGAGGCCACCCTTTTTTTAAGCCTATTAGAGCCTCAGGCTCTAATCAGGTGCTTCAAAAAAACAACTCCCCCATTGGAATCCATGGTCCGGTGCTCCGATATGTAGATCAGGGGACTGGACGCATGGATAGGAGAGGTGGCGCCCGTGTGCCCTCTATGGACGGGCCGCCACTGGCTAGTACTTTGTTGCCTGTATGTTGCCAACCTCAGCTCATCTTTGGCCTTTGATGCTGCTCCTGATTTGGTGCCTTCCTGCTCGTGGGGGAAGAGGGGAAACACGGGGAGCACATGGGGCACCGGGCAGCTGAAAGAGGAGGAACAGGGACAGGTACTGCATTTACTGGTACTGATCCCCTTTACTCCTGCAGCCGATGAATGCTGGCAAGAGGAAGAGGAGGAGAGGTGGCATTCAGTGGCTAAAGGACAAAAGAGAAATGGTACCCATAAATGCCACCCCTCCTGTCCAAGTTCCGGGGGTCAGCAAGTAAGGATTGCGTCACCTACCTGTGATCAATGGGTAGATCGCAATCGACAGGTTGCTGACCCCCTCTGTAATGTATGACGAGTTGTAGCTATAGACATTTTTAGCAGGGTTTCCCTGAGACCGGAAAGTTATTTCAGAGGTTCCTCTGTGTTGAAAAGGTCGGGAAAGGCTGTTCTAAAGTGTCTCTCTATAGATGACATGAGTGAGGACAGATTTTCCTTCAATTCGGTGAACTCTTTTCTACTTTTGTACAGGTCACATGACCAATAGCATGGCATCGGTCACGTGGTCTCTCAAAGAGAAAGAGAAGTCTGCAGGCAGTGCTGCTGATTGGCCAGACTGTCCAGCAATAGCTACAGTTTTCACTAATCAATGATGCTGACTTGCAACTGATCCCCTGGTTAGAACGGGTCTGCTATGCAACTTTCTAAAAAGCCCAATTACGTAAAAGTTTGCAACTGTCACTAATGATCAATGTAATCCCCAGAAAAAATGTACAGTGCCATTTGTGCCCCAAATGACGTCAGCTGCAACGAAACACTTAGGGCGGAGCCTGTTGTGACCTTGTCACGTTTCCCGAAAGTCAGGTGATATCACGATATTTACCGTTATTATTGTTTTTAACAACTTAAGGACCAAGCCTGTTTCTGACACTTGTTGTTTACAAGTTAAAATCTGTATATTTTTGCTAGAAAATTACGGTACTTAGAACCCCCAAACATTATTATCTTTTTATTTTTTTTGGCAGAGACCCCATAGGATAAAATGGAGACCGTTGCAATACTTTATGTCACACCGGATTTGGGCAGCGGCCTAAAAAATGCAGCGTTTTTGGAAAAAATACACTTTTTTGAATGAAAAAATAAGAAAACAGGAAAGTTCTATAATGTGAAAGATGATGGTACTCCAACTAAATAGATACCCAACATAAAATCGCACATGCTTGTGGAATGGCGACAAACTTCGGTACTTAAAAACCTCCATAGGCGACGCTTTAAAAACTTCTACAGGTTACCAGTTTAGAGTTACAGAGAAGGTCTTGGGCTAGAATTATTGCTCTCGCTCTAACGATCAATGCCTCGCATGTGTGGTTTAAACACCAGTTAAATATGTGGGCGTGACTTGCATATGCATACACTTCTGCGCGCGAGCTCGGAGGGACGGGGCGCCGGAAGCGGTGGTCACTTCTCCTGACGCCCATAAAAGTGATCCCGTGGCGAATTCGTCGAAGGGACCACTTTTATGTTAAAGCGGACCGCCCGCCATTTAAAAAAAATACAGAGGTTATGGCAGCTTTCTGCTATCTGTTGCCATAACCCTGGTATTTAACGTCAAAGTACTGATGTATATATACGGTGGGAGGTCCAGAAGTGGTTGTCTTTTGTTGTAGCATTGCACTTTTTTGACAATTATAATTGTTGCAATTCCAGTTCTCTTTACATTGACTCCTAATGATTACATGACATCATCCCACTGACAGCTTTCACTAGAGTGATCACGCCTCACCTTTCACTGCATTAGCTGTGGATGAAGCAATCGTTTCCAGAGCTGCTCCGTTTTTTTTGTTTTTTTTTTTGCTTTTGCTTTTTTATTTATTTTTTAACAATATAATTGATCAACCCTAATGCAGCGTACACACGGGCGGACTTTCCGACGGACTTTTGACAGACTTCCGACGGACATTTTTTTTACGAACGGACTTGCCTACACACGACCGGACTTTCCGGCAGACCTAGTTCCCGACGGAGTTACGGCGGACTTTCCAAATGAACGGACTTGCCCACACATGAACAAGTCCGTTCATTTTGAACGTGACTCGGGTACGACGGGACTAGAAAAGGAAGTCAATCTCGAGATTGACGCCTTGCGAGCCCCGTCGCGGGGCATACCAGGCCCTTAGGTCTGGTATGGATTTTAAGGGGAACCCCCTACACCGAATACACGGCGTGGGGGTCCCCCCAAAATCCATACCAGACCCTTATCCGAGCACGCAGCCCGGCCGGTCAGGAAAAGGGGTGGGGCCGAGCGAGCGCCCCCCCCCCTCCTGAACCGTACCAGGCCGCATGCCCTCAACATGGAGGGGGGTGGATGCTTTGGGGGAGGGGGGCGCCCTGCGGGGCCTCTTCCCGACAATCCTGGCCGTTGCTTGTCGGGGTCTGCGGGTGGAGGGCTTATGGGAATCCGGGAGCCCCCAGATCCCGACCCCCCACCCTATGTGAATGAGTATGGGGTACATGGTACCCCTACCCATTCACCTAGGAAAAAAAGTGTCAATAAAAAAAACACACTACACAGTTTTTTTAAGTAATGTATTAGACAGCTCCGGGGGTCTTCTTCCGACTTTGCCGCTGTCTCCGGCCTCTTCTCCCGCTCTCCAGCCTCTTCTCCCAGTGTTCGACCTCTTCTCCCGGTGTCCGGTTCTTCTGCCGGCTCCTCCGCTATCTTCTGCCGCTCTTTTGCTAGCGGTGGCCCGAACTTTGTCGCCTCCCCCTCGCGCTCACCGCAATAGGAAAATTAGTTTTTCCTATTGCAGCGAGCGCGAGATATAGTACCCTGCCCTTGCGTCGTATCTGGTCCGTCGGACCAGCATACAGACTAACGGGCTTTCCGTTAGGAAATGAGTCCGGCGGAGTTGCGACATAAAGATTTGAAGCAAGTTTCAAATCTAAAGTCCGTCGGATTTCCGACCGAAACGGTCCGTCGGAAGTCCGATGCAGACCACACACGGTCGGATTGTCCACCGGATTCGGTCCATCGGACCAGTACGGTTGGAAAGTCCGCCCGTGTGTACGCTGCACAAGTGAGATCACTCAGAAATTTGGCATTGAGACGATCATATGATTATTCAGAACCAATACATCAGTAGTGCACAATGTGCAGTCCCATGGTCAGGCATGGCGTTCTCGGGTATAGAATGGCTTTTGTAGACGCTGCACTTCCTCCACACAAAGCAAATATGACAATGTTTATACAGAACTATGTAATAAAACTATAAACTACAAAAATCACTATTGTGTTAAAAGTGTACACACAATAAAAGAAAAGCATACAATTACACGTGTGCAAAATGTGAAAAATGAGTCTGCTATAACTAAGACTGGGATGCCATTAAAGTTCATGTGCATGTAAAGGCAGGTGTCCCAATACTTTTGACTACACTATAGTGTAGGAGGGTACTCGAAGAGTAGCCATAGGTCGGACTAAAGGCAGAGAAACAATGGGGAAGTAGAAAAAAAAATAATATTTACTGAAAAAAATCACATAGTATAACCACTTCAATACCGAGCCTATTCTGGCACTCCTCTCCTACATGCAAAAATCATAGTTTTTTTGCTAGAAAATTACTCAATACATATTTTTTTTAGCAGACAACCTAGTGAATAAAATGGCGGTCATTGCATCTTTTTATCTTGCACGGTATTTGCACAACAATTTTTCAAGCGCGTTTTTTTAGGAAAAAAAGATTTAAAAAATAACAAAACAGTAAAGTTAGCCCAATTTTTTTGTATAATATGAAAGTTACGCCAAGTAAATAGATACGTAACATGTCACGGTTTAAAATTGCGCACACTCATGGAATTAATTCAAACTTCAGTTATTAGAAAATCTCCATAGGCGACATCTGGTCACCAGACATCTCTATCATCGTCATCCGGCGCCGGACAATTCTTTCTCCGGGTCCCCGATGGCACGGAATCGCCTGCAGGATATCTGTATGATGCCTGTAGCTGCTGGCATCATTCAAATATTCCCACTGAAAGTCCAGGACATTATATGATGCCGTTGGGCGGGAAGTGGATAATCACAGTATTCACGAGTATAAAAAATCATGTAAAATGATACATGTAAAATGATACAGTTTGTACAGAGAGCCCTTGTGCGTCTACGCGTTTCACCGGCTGTTAGGCTGATACTAATTTGACCGTTAGTTCCACCTCGAACTTCCCCACAAGTCAACCGCTATTGATTATCGTAGAATCCACCCCAGACTGTAATCTGGAGGTCATCAATCTATCATCCTACCCTTTGAGTACCCCAGAAAAGGAGTTATTACAACTCGGTTTAAGTTTCTGCCCTAATTCCCTACCGAGCAGATTTGAGATCATCAAAGATCTCTATCTGTTCGCTAGGAAATTGATCTATAAATTTATGTTTGATAGTAATAGAAGCAAAGAACAGGTGGAAATTTCCAACCAAGATATTTGGAAGGATTTCTCAGTTGCCGAATTTAGAGCTCTGAAAAATCTGGTCCTTTTGTTAGGGGAAAGCGAGGGGAATACTATGCAGGAAGTCATTCTCGAATCAGACGAGGCCTTGGGCCTCCGAGTCCTATTGACACAATACCAAAATGAAATTAAATCTTTAGGTGGCGTGGTCAAGAAAAAATTTACTCAGTTTCCATCTTTACATACTAACTCTAATATCTGGGCGTTTCTCACCCAGACGATGAAAGAAATTGAGTCATCGCTCTTTTACAAATCGGTGGGCCAAAACTTGAGCCAATCACATAAGAATGCACTTAACGAGCTAAGTAGGAATTCTCCCCTGGTGATCAAGCCCTTGGACAAGGGTGGGAATGTAGTAGTGATGAATGAACTTCAATACAGGAATATGTGCTGGGATATCCTTAAAAATAGAACATGGTACAAACCAATATTCGAGGATATCATTATTGGATTTAGCCAGCAGTATAATGACATCATACAGTCCGCCTTTGCCGATGGCTTGATCACCAGGGAGATCTTCAAGGGCATCCAGGTTCCCTACCCCAGAACCCTGACATTTTATTCGCTCCCCAAAACACATAAAGACTTAAAAAAAAAACCCAGGACGTCCTATAGTCTCTGGTGTGGGATCCAAGACCGAAAGAGCGAGTGAATTTGTTGATGAATATTTACGTCCACACGTCACCACACTACCCTCCTATATCAAGGACACGCTGGACCTTCTGAGACACCTGGATGGCCTAAGTGTACCCCCTGGTTGCCTGTTGGTGGCCATTGATATTGAGGCTTTGTACTCATCCATTCCACATGAGCGCGGCATGGAAGTGATTGCCAAATTTCTAAAAGAGAGGGGCCCCAAGTCTCTAGGTCTTAATGACTTTGTGCTACAATTGTTGTCTCACATTCTTACTAAGAATGTTTTTTTTCGTTTGATTGGTCCCACTTCCTCCAGGTACATGGTGTCGCTATGGGTGCATGCTGCTCACCATCCTATGCGAACCTGTAATTGGGGGGTGGGAGCTCGATCTGTTTTCAAATGTAGAGCAGGCATGTCTTCTATCAAATGTGCTGCGGTGGTTCCGCTACATAGACGACGTTCTGTTGCTATGGGCGGGACCACCTAAGGCATTGGACGACTTTATGACTCAGATGAGTCACAATGATTACAACTTAAAATTTACTATGTAATCCAGTTTAAATACCATTGCATATCTTGACATTACTATCAATATTGCTGGGGATGGTATGATTAATAAATCACTATATCGCAAACCCACTGCGAGTAATACGATATTACACGCATCAAGCGCACATCCCCAGTCACTAATTCATAGTATCCCCTTTGGTCAATACTTACGCCTGAGGCGTAACTGCTCTAGCAATACCAGCTTTAAACAGGAGGCAGACCTTCTTTACGAACAACTGCTGACCAGGGGTTATAGTAAAAACGTGCCTCAAAAAGGCCTTCAAAAAAGCCTTGGCTAGACCTAGAAGCACTATTCTATTTCCAGAACCAAAAAAGACAGATTCCAACACAGTGAGGTTCATAACAACCTACTCTGATCAACATCAGAAGATACGATCGATAATCCAAGAACACTGGCACAATTTGTCAGCAGATCCTATATTGACTAAATACTTGGGACCCAAACCTGAAATCACTCTTCGACGCTCAGGCTCTATCGGAGATCGCCTAGTATGTAGTCAGTATCAGAAAACCGAGGATAGACCTAAGGACCAACCGGGACTATTCAGATGTGGCACATGCGATTTCTGTGAGATGCTGATTGAGGGATCCTCCATCTCTCTTCCAAATATCCAAACTCACCCCCTACAACATCATATTACCTGTCAAACGAGGGGAGTGATATACATTATCTTTTGCCAATGTGGAGCCTTCTACGCTGGCAAAACGATTAGGCCATTCTGGAAGAGGATGAAGGACCATGTCTATTATGTCACAAGTGGCCTTCTAAACACCAACATTGGCCACCATGTGGCTTTCAAGCACAAATATGACCCATCGGTCTTTAAATTTGCTGCCCTCGATCGTGTCTATGAGGACCCCCGAGGAGGTAATTTCGACCAAAAAACTCCCCTTTTTTCCCCTTTTTCTTTTCCGTTTCCCCTTCCCATTTTTGGGAAATTACTCAAATGTCCTGTTAATGTCATAATCTCTTTTTCTCCCATTTCACTTACAGTGACTGTGACCTAACATTAAAGTATCCCATAGAGGATTACTAATAAGAAGTTTCATGGCTATAGTAATTTACCATATTATTCTTTCATTATGTCTGTATTCAATATTCTATTTTGTATTATCAAATTTATCTCTGAACAATGTATCAAAATTGATGAATTTATATGTGGAGAAAGTATTTAAGTGTTCGAATATTTTATTTCAGCATATGCTGCCTGTCCTTTGGATCTCTCTCTAACACTGATGACGCTCATGACCCTACAAACAAATGCCCTTTATTCAGTTTTTCTTCCTGACTTTTACCCCATAAACGTTCCTTGCGTGATGTCACCCTCATAGGCAGGACGTTCTGTCTGTCTATATTTGGCGTGTTCTTTGCTGATAACGGTCCGTCCGTCAAATGCGCATGCGCGGACCGTGCTATGCCCCGCTCGTGCATCAATTCACGCCATGACGGCTACGTCTCTCTCTCTCTCCTCAACTTCGCGCCAACAAGTGACGTCACTCTGGGGCGCCACCACCTACATTGTTTGCCGTGCTTGGATACGGCTAGGGGATATAAACAGCCCGCACTTGTACACCGGCTTTGTGTACAGTGACAGGCTGTCTCCCAGGGGCAATTTCTTGTCGTCTTAATGCATATGTCAGTACTTTATTCTTTCTCATCTGCTATTTGTTGCTTTTTTCCTTGACAACGGATAACCTTTACTTACAATGACGATTTTACTTTGCCTACCATAGACTATCCCTTTACGGGCATTATATGCAGATGGGATATGTTAATGCCCCATCAGCACTTATGAGCTCCATCTGCGTTTTCCTCTATTGGACTCCGGATCTCTGGAATATAGTCTTTATCGTTATAAGACGTTTATATGCCCCAGCATTCTAACTTTAATAGGTGTATATCTTATTATTTTTTTAACTCCTGTATTGAGTCTTTATATACATTTGTCATATTCATCTATTTATTTCTGTTACTTTTTTACATTATCCATTAGAACATAGCTGCATGTCGGGTGTCTTTTCGCAACCTTTTGAAAGTAGTCCATAAACTGGATATTTTTGGTGAAAACATTCCCGTTTCTTGTACGTGAGACTTGGTTTATGAACAAGGTATTTTTTGGTCTTTTTCGTGTGTCCCTTTTGTTCTGGGTGTCTCCTCAGGACAGACAAGCACATGCTTTTTAATGTAATACAATGTAATGTTTGCCATGTTTATCGGATCTGTAATTTGAATATATCTCATTCCAGACAGTGGAAGACGTTCTTTCTTTTACCATCTTTCTGAACATTGACTGTGTCCTGAAGAAGCCTAACGGTGAAACGCGTAGACGCACAAGGGCTCACTGTACAAACTGTAACATTTTACATGAATTTTTTATACTCGTGAATACTGTGATTATGCTATGTAATTTTTTTCAATAAATATTGTTATTTTTTCTACTTCCCCATTGTTTCTATGCCTTTAAAGTTCGACCTATGGTTACTCTTCGAGTACCCTCCTTTGCGTCTTCCTGAATTTACGGATGTGGCAATGTGAGTGCTCCCCTTCTTTTCATATTACACTATAGTGTAGAGGGGCTCTGGTGGGAACCCTGTTGTAAGGGGGAGGCTCTGATGAAGACCCTATTGTAAGGGGGGCTCTGATGGGGACCCTGATGTATGGGGGGCTCTGATGGGGACCTTGTTGTAAGGGGGGAGTCTGATGGTGACCCTGATGTAAGGGGGGGCTCTGATGGGGACCCTGATGTATGAGGGGCTCTGATGGGGACCTTGTTGTAAGGGGGGAGTCTGATGGTGACCCTGATGTAAGGGGGGGCTCTGATGGGAACCCTAATGTATGGGGGGGCTCTGATGGGGACCTTGTTGTAAGGGGGGTCTGATGGTGACCCTGATGTAAGGGGGGCTCTGATGTGGACTCTGACATAAAGAGAATTTTAGTGTAAGGGGGTATTCTGTTGGGGATCCTGATGTAAACTTTGATGTAGGGGGGGCTCTGATGGAGACCCCCATGTAAGGGGGAAGTTGCACTAGTGTGAACCAGGGTACTGTATTTGTATTTTGTTTTATTATTAGATTTCTTCCCCACTCAATCAGTATCAATGTATATTGTTTTATGATTAGATTTGGCCAAATAACACTTTGTTCTTCATGTCTCACTTCCTCCGTTTTCCTATCTATGAGTCAAAAATCTGGAAAAATCCCTTTATAAACTGTATAAACCGATCTTTAAAGAGGAGCTCCGGGCTCCTTCAGAAAAAAAATTTTTCCATCGGCTCTCGGGTGCTGCCATTGCCATTGCTTTTAAGGAAAACCAAAAAACCAACAGTGAAGCCTTGCGGCTTCGCAGCCGTTTCTCTGCTGCGCATGCGCAAAGAGCGCTGTGCTCTGTGAATGGCCAAGCAGCGAGGGATGGAGGAGGGGGGCCGCGGCAAGATCACTCGGAAGTGGGAACAGGTACCTGTCAAAACCAGGTACCCGCCCCCCCCCCCCCCCACCTCCGGAAGGTGCCAAATGTGGCACCAGAGGGGTGGAGGAGGCAGAAAAGTGGGTCTTCCCCTTTTGGGTTGAGCTCCACTGTAATAATGGCAAAAACTTTTTTAATAGTGCATGGTACTAGTAAAGCTTTCTTAAAACAGAAGATATTGGAATTCTCATTCCATCGTTTGTCCCAATAATAGGAGGATTTTTCCTAATTTCAGAAGAGTGGGTGGAGCCTGGCAAATCATGTGGGCAATATGCCCCCATCCAGAACCGCTGGTGTGTGTTGCAGATAAAATCTACTTATTATAGATAATGATTATAGAATCATTTATTCCATACAGTGGTTTCAGGCTCAGTGTATGGAAACCATGGCATCTATGGAGTAGGACTTAGGATCCAACAAGGCAGAATAAAAATTAGAAATTGAGCTTTTTTTTAATTGAAAAATATCCATTTATAATATTATGTGAGTATATCCGCCTGATATGTGTGTCTGCCTAATATTTGAGAGAAATAGGCCTTTTGTGTACATAGAAAAAGTTGTAGATCTTTAAGTTCAGCTCATGATAAATAGGGGCAAACACAAAAGTGTTGTGTTTATAATTTTGCTCAGTGTATGTCCATTCTGAGATTTGTGTGTGTGGCATCTCTGGAGGGTGGATTTCTTTATGTCGTTTTGTATATCTATGAAGGGTTTAAAATCGTTTGGTTTGGCTGTGGGGCAGAAATTGAGACCTTTTCTAAGAAGCATCTCCTCAGCTGAAGAAAGTTTGTAAGTGGATAAGTTAAAGATCTTTACTGTTTCCTGTGTTTCTTGTGGTTTCTTTTTCTAGTTCCTCCTCTACATCTCCTTCTGTGGTGTCTATGTGTTCATATTTGGATCCTAGAGGTATAAAGAAGTGCGTGATTTTCTGGGGTTTCAGGCTCTGTATTGGAAAGGTGTATTGGGATTGTGATGGAGCTGGTAGGATGGCCTATAAGATGGATGGAGGACATAGTTTTTGATTGGGGATGGTGGACTAGACGGGCCATTGGCGATGGTTTTAGTGGAGCTACAGTGATTCTTCTTACCTTGTGGCCTGAAAGGATTAGGAATTTGATCTTTGTGTATCTCATAGGGAAGATCTTAAAAATGGATGGAGGACATAGTTATGGATTGGGAATGGTTGGATAGGAGAATAGACACTGGCCAACGTCGATTGTTTCTAGTGGAGTTATGGTGATTGGTGAGGAGGGTTCCTTCTCACCTCCTGGTCTGACAGGGTTAGGAATCTGATCTTTGCATTCCCCATAGGAAGATCTACAAAATGGATGAAGGATATAGTTGTGGATTGTGAGTGGTTGGATGGGGGAGAAGACACTGGCCAACAGCGATTGTTTCTAATGGAGTTACATTGATTGGTGAGGAGGGGTCCTTCTCATCCTCTGGTCTGACAGGGTTAAGAATTTGATCTTTGTGTTCCCCATAGGGAAGATCTACAATGTGGATGGAGGAAATAGTTGTGGAATGGGAATTGTTAGATGGGAGAGAAGATGGGCAGTGGGTGATTGTTTCTAGTGGAGTTACGGTGATTGGTGAGGAGGGGTCCTTCTCGCCTTCTGGTCTGACAGGCTTAGGAATTGGATCTTTGCATTCCCCATAGGAAGATCTACAAAATGGATGGAGGACATAGTTGTGGATTGGGAATGGTTGGATGGGAGAGTAGACACTGGCCAACGGCGATAGTTTCTAGTGGAGTTATGGTGATTGGTGAGGAGGGGTCCTTCTCACCTTCTGGTCTGAGAGGGTTAGGAATTTGATATTTGCATTCCCCATAGGAAGATCTACAAAATGGATGAAGGATACAGTTGTGGATTGTGAGTGGTTGGATGGGGGAGAAGACAGGCCCACGTAATTGTTTCTAATGGGGTTACATTGATTGGAGAGGAGGGGTCCTTCTCATCCTCTGGTCTGACAGGGTTAGGAATTTGATCTTTGTGTTCCCCATAGGGAAGATCTACAATGTGGATGGAGGAAATAGTTGTGGAATGGGAATTGTTAGATGGGAGAGAAGACGGGCAGTCGGTGATTGTTTCTAGTGGAGTTATGGTGATTGGGGAGGAGGGGTCCTTCTCACGTTCTGGTCTTGACAGGGTTAGGAATTTGATTGTTGTGTTACCTATAGGGAGACGGAGTTTCTCCGGCCGAAATATTTGGGTAACCAGTATAGGGGCTTAGAATCTGCCCAATTTGGACTATCTTCTTTTTGATAACTCTTGTTTAATCATCCTTACATGTTTTCCAAATATATATATATATATATATATATATATATATATATATATATATATATATATATATATATATATGTATTTATTTGTTTTTTTTTAATTTCTAGTTACTTATACTTAGCATACCTACTGCAGATACTGATTGTATATCTTTTATGTATATATGTCAGCCCTGAAGAAGGAGGAAGCCATTACCTAGAAAGGCGTTGGCTCGATTTATATGTCTTTTTCCTTTCAATAAACGATTGTGTTCTCCCATCTAGGGTCGCATGATCATTTTGGACACTGGGCGCTCCTCCTTCCCCATTCATGTAAGGAGAATGGAACTGTGTGACCATATAAATCCAAGGCCATAACTGGCTCAGGGTCACATTTGGAGGCCAACTCCTTGAGTTGAGAAGGGGGGCAAGGAGAACAACCAAAGCACAAATGTATACTTTGTGTGAATGTTATCATTTATTTTCCTTTGTCTGACCAATTTTGAGCACTTATGGGTAAAACCTAAATCAATAAACAGGAGAAGAGGCTGAAGAGGGGAGTCAAGACTCTCTGTAGTTCTTATACCCACAACAACCTCTTCTTCCTCTGCAGTCTTTTGATTGGAAGACTTCAGGGTTTAACGGGAGCTCACGATCAAACTGCCTCCTATAAAGCACTCTGATTTTAGATTTAAAAACAATGTTAGGTCAGGATTGGAGGGGGGGGGCAAAAGGGTGGGGCTTAAAGAAAAGGGGTGGAGGCTCATCAGATAATGGCATCTTTTCCATGCGTTAGAGCAGCATGGACTCCGAAAACAACCCTGATGATGGTGCTAGGATAAAACGAATCAGGTAAGCACCCCTGGGGCAGTGTGTGGCACTTACCTCTTCGGGGACGATGGTGAGCGGGTACTTCTCATCGGACAGGAAATTAAAGATGCACCACACCTTGAAGGCGCTGTCCTCACTGATACACAGGGGACCTCTATTCAGATGCTTCTTAGCGCAAAGAGTCCAGCACATCCTATAGAACTCCACCTTGTCAAAGTCTCCCTGTACCTGAGGAATAGAATGGGGAGAAAAAAACTCATTAATCTGATTATTGAAAAGATTTGCAGGTCAAGTTGGTCTTTGCATCACACAGCACACAGTATTATTTATAAAGTAATACAAACTTGATAGTATCCAAAGAGGATTTTCCTATTTTTGGATTATTATTATTCATTTTGTAGCGCTTTTCTTCCTGTTGGGGTAGATAGAGGGTGAGGCAGCCATCTTGGGCACACTCATAGAATATCACAGTACAGCCAATTTAGGCAGGAGCCAGTTCCCCTTCCACCAAGCCTTTGGAGTGTGGGAGGAAACCCACAAAGGAGAAGATGCAAACTCCATGCAGATTTTAGTTTTTAGGCATCATTCACACTTGTATGACACCAAAGTTGCACGACTTTGGAGTTCAACTTTGGCAGAACTTTAATCAGGGGTGGCCCGTGCAATCATTACGGAGAGCATGGGCGCAGCCCCCCCCCCCCATATCCATGCGTCCGGCCCCCATGCAGGATGCCAGATGCAAGGGCAGTCCATCCATTGGGGGCGCACGGGCACCGCCCCCCCATCCATGCACCCCACCCCTTGCATAAAGCCGGATGCATGGGTGCCAATGGGGGGGGGGGGTTTTGAAGGACATGATTAGAGCCAGAGGCTCTAATAAGCTGCAAAAAAGGGTGGGCTCGGGGGCGCAGAGTGCTGCGAACCAAGCCCACCCAGCTGTGTGACAATAGCTAATGAATATTCGCTATTTTCACACAGATTCTCAGGAAGTGGGTCTGAGACTTCCCAATCAGGAAGTGGGTCTGAGACCCGTTTCCCGATTGGCCCGAAAGGAGACGCATTCCGATTGGCCGCCGAGGAGGAGGGGAGAGACGGAAGCCACCGTGATGCGAGGAGAGCAGGGGAAGGGGAAGCCACCCGTGATGCCGAGGAGGAAAGCAGAGGAAGGAGAAGCCGCAGCCTGTCGCCTCCAAAGATTGTGTAAGTGCTCCGGTGCTTCTGATGACCGACCAGACGTGGGGGGAAGGGGGTTGGTGCGGGTGCACTGTTGCATGCTCACTCCAGAGCCAATGGCTCCCGCTGCTGTCTCTGAGCCAATGAGGAGGGAGAGAGCCAAGAGAGTCGCTGCTCTCGTGCAGATCGCTGGATGGAGATCGGGTGCAGGTGAGCGTACACAGAACGATTTTTACCTCCTTGCATAGCCACCAAAGCTCTGGAAGATTTGGCCCCCTTCATGACCAAGACATTTTTTGCTATGCGGCACTGCGCTACTTTAACTGGCAATGGCGCGGTCATGCAACACTGTACCCAAATGAAATTTATATTTTTTTTCCCCACAAATATATTTTTATTTTATTTTTTGGTGCTATTTGATCGCCACTGGGTTTTTTTATTTTTTTTGCGTTATAAACAAAAAAAGACAGAAAATTTTGAAAAACAATATTTTTTACTTTCTGCTATAAAACATATCCAATAAAAACATATAAAAAATCAAATGCCTTCATACATTTAGGCCAATATGTATTCTGCTACAATCCCAATCAGCGTATATTGATTGGTTTACGCAAACATTATAGCGTCTACAGACCATGATATATATACTGGAATTTTTATTTTACCTTTTTTTATAATAGTAATGGCAGTGATCAGCAACTTATAGCGGGACTGTGACGTGGCGGCTGCATTTACACATGTACTTGCAAACGTGTGCAAACTGAACCCCTTGTTTTTAACGTGAACTGTTAGACAGGAGAATTCAGTTTGTTGCAGGCTGGCTGGTAAGTGAGCTGGGAATTTTTTGTTTTTTTATATGTGTTGCCAATGGCGGCTGGTGTTTTTTTTTTGGGGGGGGCGGCAAACAACCACCCCTCCCCCTTCCGGAGCGGCCGGCGGCAACTCTCCCCCTGCCCACCTGCTCACTGTCTTCTGCTCAGTCCAGCACTTACCCCATCTAGGTGGCAGGTGGCGGGCATCGGCTCCTGCGTCCTCTCCCCCATCACAGCGCCTTTCAGCTGTGCGTCTCCTCCCCTCCTCCTAGGTGTCCAATAGGGTCACCCGCCCTTTCAGTCAATCGGGTGATGGGTCTCAAGACCCGCTTCTTGATTGGCTGGGAGGAGGATCAGTGTTACAATAGCGAATATTCATTCGCTATTGTAACACACCTGGGTGGGCTCGGTTAGCAGTGCTCTGCGCCCCGAGACTACCTTATTTTGAACCCTATTAGAGCCTCTGGCTCTAATCAGGTGCTTAAAAAAAACACCCCTCCCCCCTTTGGAATAAATGCATCCGGCTTTCTGCAAGGGGCGGGATGCATGGATGGGGGGGTGGGGCCCGTGCACCCTTAATGGATGGGCTGCTCTTGTGTGTTGCCCTTCCTTGTGCTCCTTGCAACAACAGCCTGTTATTTGTTGATGAATGTGGTTCCCTTTCACCGCGGTATCTCTCCATTTACAGGTGTAGGTAATTTGTTAATCCTTTACTGGCATGGCATTTGTACCTGGTGACGAATTTGATCAAGAAATTAGAGCTACCTTTGTTGAAAGTGCTTCAGGAGTGGAGCAACAGGTGCAAGACGATATTAGACCTTTGTTCAGAGAACATAAGAAATTGATCATAAAATCTCTAGTGGGCTGTTCTTTCATTGGAATCCTATATATAATAGGGGGGAAAGGGTTGTACCTGCGACTCACCTTCATACGAAAAAACTTTCTGGACAAATGGAAAAAAGAATGTATTAAACATGGCCTGGAGGTAATGAAGCTCATTGTGGAGGAGGAGAAGGGACAGTCGGTGACACTACAGCAGCAGATAGCGGAAAGTGGCTCCAATTACAGCCCTTCAAGGATAGTGCAGATTTTAATAAACTTAATATAATTCTTAAGAAAGAGGTTGATAAAACCCCAAAAAATCTTAAAATTGCTAAACACAATAAATTTAAACGGGACCTCGATGATTGGGCCAGAGATGATATCTTTGACCTGACCACCAGAGGTCACCAAGGTAGATCACGGCAGCGCAGATACCCTTCTTATACAGGCACTGACACCCGAGTGTTCAATCATCTGGCAGGCAGAAAGAACTGCTTGTTATGGGTCCAGCATACTTTACTCAGTCAACTTTACCTCTTCAATCACCTATGACTGAGTAAAGTATGCTGGACACATAATAAGCGGTGGAGGGGAGAAGATTCCATTCTCTGGGGTACAACCAACTTATATATCCGCTGGACAGAAGACACCATCTTTATACACACAGGCATATTTTTCATCTCTATCTGGTGAGTGGGGACCCAGGAGGGAAACACAGGAAGTCACCAAGATTGCACTAAATTGTCACCAATCCCGTACTTCACAATAGATGAACTTTATTGATTGCACCTTACTTTGAATTACATCGTATGAATTTATTTGGCATGATAACAATTTGATGTAGGTAGATGTAATTTATGTTTTAGAGAGGCAGCGCTGAGTATTAATTTCTTTTGGTCAAATATATAGATTGTTTGATTAAAGAACTGGTCGAATCTTTGCCATCCTATTCTTCATCTGATGTTCCCGGGTGAGGTTCTCCTTGTGGGGATAGACGTGGAGTCTTTATACACATCAATCCCACATGAATGGGGAATATTGGCAGTACATCATTTCCTTGACCAAAGCTTCCCCAACATGGTTGCACAGAATTAATTAATTCTAGAACTGCTGGAGATGGCTTTGAAGAATAATTTTTTCCAATTTGCAGGCCATCACTACCAGCAGTTATGTGGCACCTCTATGGGAGCCCCATGGGCACCCGCTTACGCCTGCCTCCATCTTGGATGGTGGGAGGAGGAGACCGTATACGTCTCGTCGATGCACCATAGCCACGCCCACACGTGGCTGCGGTACATCGACGACGTGTTGATGGTGTGGACCGCCGCGAATCAGATTTATTATACCACAGATTTCAGGAACGTGGCTACTCACACTGCACTTTAAAAAGGGCCAAGATGATTGCTGGACGGAGGACTAGCGCTGACTTACTTACACCCCAGGAAAGGAATACCAGCAATGAGGGTGAACTAGTAAGATTTATTACCCCTTTTGGGGTTCAATGGCACCAGGTCAGCTCTATTCTCTCCGACCACTGGCACATCCTTACCCGTTCAGATACCCTGAGAGAGATTGTAGGTGAGAGACCTCACATGGTGGCCAGGAGAGCCAGGAATTTGAAGGACGACTTGGTGGAATCTGAATACAGACAGCCTGTGAATAAAAACTGGCTCACGAACATGCCCAGATTAACAGGCATGTTCTCATGTGGCCACTGCGGCACCTGCAAACATGTTGACCGCTCTAAAATATTTTGTGACTCGGATTCCAAAAATGAGTTTAAAATCAAATCGTTTAATAATTGTGCTACATCAAAAGTCCTTTATATTCTTAAATGTCTACGTGTCAGGTTTGCAGAATATCTAAAAAGTATCAGACTAAAAGAGGATACCCCAATAGCACAACATTTCCTTGAATTCCATCAGAGCAATACTCGTGGGCTTAAAGTAAAGGGCTTTTTTGCCCTCAATCTTTCTGACCGAAGGGGCGACTTTGACACTGTGCTCCTGAGGAAAGAAAAATTATGGATTTTCAGCCTCCAGACCCTGCAGCCAAAGGGCCTCAATACAGAGTTAAGCCTGAAAATCTTTTTGGAACCCTAATTTGGAACCCATCTTTATGGTATTGGAACAGTGCGACGAGTGCACATAAAAGCCAGTGCACTCCTTGCATCGCCATGTATCATATATAACTATTGATTTCTTATTTACTGATATCTTCTCTGTTTACTTAACCAACTGTCCCTCTGTCCACATGATGTGCATCGTTCCCCCAGATGGCCATGACTATTGATAGCAGCCAGGTGGTCTGTTGTCTTAGTTAGTGACCTTCATGTAGGAATACAAATGTTTCCCATCATATCTAAATGGCATTATTATTATTTGATGATGGGGTGATTGTTATAAACATGTCAGATTCAATTTTTGGAAGAATATTTTGATTAGGCTATTTTCTTGGCCAATCTGAAACTACTCACCTGTCTTTTGTCTGAAACCAACTGTAGTTTTAAGTTGTCACCACAAGATGGCGGTATACAATACATGTGCGTTCTAAACTTTGATTGGTTAAGATGCCCTACTTAAAGACTGTGACTACACGCCCAAATGAAGTGCTTGTTTAAAGCACGAAACGCGTCGACCTAGCGATGCTGTAGACGCTGGCTGATCTCCTCGCTCCTGAGTAGCTCTGTATCCATATTAGCAAGGTGATTCCTTGCATCAGAATACCTAAGGACAAGTGTTGCTGTTAAACCCATCTGAGAACATCTCATACTGGCTATCGTAGCCGGTGCTCCTTGGAGTGTGAACCGGAAGTAATCAGATCGAACTGCTTCCCACACAACAAGTATTCATTGTGTTGGATACACGGAATCTTGAATTACTTCAGCTCCTGTTCTTATGATCCATTGGCTTTTGACACGAGGAAGAAGTACATACAGCGGCCAAGCGGCAATAGCATAGGAAGGGTAAGGTTCCCTCACGGACTTGTGCCATTACTTTACATGTCTCCTCATGTGTCTATATGCCAAGACTGTTTGCTGATTAATGAACTAATTGACACGAACTATAGAGGTTCCGGGTTCTATACCACTAGCAACGGTCCCTGCAGTCTGTCACACTATTTGAATGAAATATTTTCTGCCCTAGTGTGCTACGTTCTATTACTGAATTACTGGAGACCTATATGCTATATGTGTGTTTAAACAAAACAGCGCCAGATTTGTATCCACCTCTGAATGACAAGTTCCGCTGCCTATACATTCCATTTATGTGCAACAGAACCGCAGTAACGGGAAGCAGCTTCTTGTTTGTTCACACTGACTTTTTTACTATTATTGCAATGAAGCCCTAGTAAGGGCGTAATCTATAGAAGTGATTTGGGACATTTGATATCTGGTGCTACGAACAAAGGAATTACATTTTTTTCATCAACACTTTTTTGGGTCATATTTTCCAGTTGGGATAAAGAATTTCTCTACTCAGGACAAGTGGGGGTGGTCTATTGTCCAGCGTTTATTTTTAAATCATACAACTTTGTTTTTCTTTACGGTTTTATTATTGCTAGTAGATATTGTGGAGGAACGCGTCCCACTTTGGCGGCCTCTGCGCTGCACTAGTGGGACTTTATTTTATACTTTTTTCATTCATCAATGAAGTTAATAATCAAATGACTGATTGAATCCCGTTGTTGACTCTCCCCTTGATGGCAATCTCTGGACTATTCTTGTCCCAATCTCTCTCACACATGGGGTGGTTGCCATTTCTTTGTACTGTAAATTTACAGAGAAGGTTTTTTTACCTTCATGCATACAATGCATGAAGGTAAAAAAAAAACTTCAGCCTTTAGAACCACTAAAAAAAACATGTTTAGTGACAAATCAGTCCATCTTATATCCATACAACTGGTCAATGACTTGGCTCATATTTCAACCATACATTATTCTTTTCAAAAGTTGACAAAATTAACATCAAAAGGCTCAACTCATTTCGAACACTTGTCTTCCTCAGGAACATATGTAGATAGTATCTGAGGCAGGGGGAAGCAATCAAACTTCCAGCCTGTGAAAACCTGGGCAGATCAGAACAAACGATCACTGCTCCCTTGATTACAGAAGGAGCCACAGCTAAATTGGCCTAGCAACCTACGCTAGGAGGGTGCTACAAAACACACCAGTGAATGAGTAGGAGCCATGACTCTTCCTTCATCAGAGGTCTGGATTCCAACCACACAAAGTGAGCCTCCAAACAGGCAACTGCTGTATGGGCCCTGAGTTAACGCATAGTGCTGAAGAGGACAAGTGTTAAATGTTTATTTATAATGCAAACAAAATTGCATAAAAACAATACAAATAAATAAATAAACTAAAAAAATCCCAAACAGTTCTAGTTTCTGTGTAAACAGAAAATGTATTACGTAACTGAAGTAACTAGAGGAGGACTTTATACAGCCGGTAATTTTTGTCTGCAGGGTAAACACAGGCTTGGCAACGATTAGCATTAGTCTGGGTGTAGCTCTCAGTCTCGCGTCTATTTTTACTTTGGGAAAATACCACGTTTGTCTCAAGAAATTTTACAAGAAGAAATGCTGAGATAATAAACACAGACCTACCCGGCGTGGGACCTCACCGCACTCTACTGAAAAATATCCAAATCATATTGGCATCTTCTACCTTGCTGTGTCTCGGGACTGATTTACTTTTGTTGTGTTTTATATTTTCAGCGTTTGTTTAATGCCAACTTTTTATACAGCATTACAAAATACATAAAACCATTCACACCTGTTCCCCTCCCCCCACTGGGGTTCAATGTTTATTGTTTCTGCCATATTCATATACAAGCTAGGGGCAATTTTGGGAAATAAGAGGCCAGTTAACCTGCTAGGATGTCATTGGATCATGGGAGGGAATTGGAGCAAACCAACACAAACTCCATGCAAACATTGTCCTTGATGGGCCTTGGGCTAAACACATAGACACCATCCTGCCCCGTGTATTGGACAAGCTTCCAACAAGAATTGCAAAGACAAGGAGGAGCATTCTGCAAAACAAAGCAATCACCACTGGCCCTGCCCAAACACCTTCTACAGCTAAAATTACCAGAAGGGAATTGGAGCAAGCCAACACACACTTAATGGGAACATTGTCCTTGCTGGGCCCTGAGCTAAACACATAGACACTATGCTGCCTCATATATTCGACAATCTCCCTACAAGAAGAGCAAAGACAAGGGGGAGCATTCTGCAAAACAAATCAACCATCACTGGCTATTGCCTTAGCACCGTCCACATCTAAAATGGCCAGAAGGGAAGAGGATTGGAGCATTGTCCTTGATGGGCCCTGGGCAAAAACCGATAACCACTATGCTGTCCCATGTATTGGACAAACTCACCACACGAAGGGCAAAGAGAAGGAGGAACATTCTCCAAAACAAAGCAAACACCACTGGCCTTGCCTAAGTATGGTCTTCCCCTAAAATGGGCAGAAGGGAATGGAACTGGAGCAAACTAACACAAACTCCATGGGAACATTGGCATTGATAGGCCCTGGGCAAAACAGATAGCCACTATGTTGCCCCATATATTGGACAAGCTACCCACAAGAAGAGCAGAGAGAAGGAGGAACATTCCCCAACACAAAGCAACCACCACTGACCCTGCCTTAGCACCATCTACATCTAAAATGACCAAAAGGGAAGGGGATTGGAGCAAACCAACACAAACTCCATGGGAGCTTTGTCCTTATTGGACCCTGGGCGAAACACATAGCCACTATGCTGTCCAATGTATTGGACAAGCTACCCACAAGAAGAGCAGCGAGAAGGAGGAACATTCCCCAACACAAAGCAACCACCATTGGCCCTGCTTTAGCACTGTCTACATCTAAAATAGCCAGAAGGGAATTGGAGCAATGCAAACTCCATGGCAGCATTGTCCTAGATAGGCCCCGTACAAAACTCAAGGGAGGGGGAGGCGCCTCTAAGTGCAGTATTAAAATCAATTTATTAAAAGAACACTATACAAGCAACTCACATTTTGTAGGGTAAAAAACGGCATGTAATGTGGTAAAATCCATGGAAGAAGTCCATCAGATCGGTCACGGAAGTCCCTGCTGCCTGCTATGCGTTCAGCTTTGTAGAAAACACCGCTCGAGCCGGCCGCGGTGATGTTGAAATCCAAAGCGAGGCCTGGGACGCTGGTGGAAGGCAGGCGCGGAGCTGTGACGTCACTGGAATGCGACGCGTTTCATGAGCGTACGGGCTACGGTGACACAGTAGCTGCGCTCTTTCATCAAGCCATGAAAGAGCGCAGCTACTGTGTCACCGTAGCCCGTACGCTCATGAAACGCGTCGCATTCCAGTGACGTCACAGCTCCGCGCCTGCCTTCCACCAGCGTCCCAGGCCTCGCTTTGGATTTCAACATCACCGCGGCCGGCTCGAGCGGTGTTTTCTACAAAGCTGAACGCATAGCAGGCAGCAGGGACTTCCGTGACCGATCTGATGGACTTCTTCCATGGATTTTACCACATTACATGCCGTTTTTTACCCTACAAAATGTGAGTTGCTTGTATAGTGTTCTTTTAATAAATTGATTTTAATACTGCACTTAGAGGCGCCTCCCCCTCCCTTGTGTTCTTCTCTGCAGATTCAGGAGTCTGGTTTCAGCTCTCTTTGGAAGGCAGCCCTCTGTGTGGACTTTTTCATATACCATTTTGCCTGTGTTTACATAGACTCTGTGGATTATATTAATTTTATTCATCTCTTAGTTTGTTACTGACCCAATAGTATCATGAGGTTTCCGTTTTTTGCGCCTTCACTTGCTTAGTTACCCGTACAAAACTCATAGCCACTATGCTGCCCCATGTATTGGACAAACTCCCCACAAGAGCAGAGAGAAGGAGGAACATTCTCCGACACAAAGCAACCACCACTGATTCTGCCTTAGCACTGTCCACATCTAAAATGGCCAGAAGGGTGTTGGAGTAAACCAATGCAAACGCCATGGCAGCATTGTCCTAGAAAGGCCCTGGGAAAAACACATAGCCACTATGCTGCCCCATGTATTTGACAAACTCCTCACAAGAAGAGCAGAGAGCAGGAGGAACATTCTCAACACAAACCAACCATCACTGGTCCTGCCAAAGCACCATCTACATCTTAAATGACCCGAGGGAAAGGTATTGGAGCAACCAAACATCAACTCCATGGAAACATTATTATTGATGGGCCCCGGGCAAAACAAATAGGCCAAATGTTGCAGCATGTATTCAACAAGCTTCTCACAAGAAGAGCAGAGACAAAGAGGAACATTCTCCAACACAAAGCAACCACCTCTGGTCCTGCCTAAGAACCATCTATGTCTACATCTAAAATAGCCAGAAGCCAAAATAATCATGCCAAGAATAGGTAGGTGAAAGACAAAAGGGCTTTCTGCTCTTAAAGTTTTCATTTTGAGCTCTTTAGTTTTTAGAATTACTTCATCTATCTCTAAAACAACCACATCATACAATTACTCCATGATGTCCGAAAAACGTGCTACCCTGGTTTTGGGAGCTGAGAAACCAGAGCCAGTACAATAGAGTTCAACCAAACAAGGACTGGACAACACAACTCAAAATGTAACCTTCAAGATGATCCTAATATTTATTTACCATACAACCTCCCTCTAACCCTTAGCAATAAACCCTTAACCCAACCCCCAAAATGTAACATTTCCAAAGCAGCGAATGTGACTTTCACCAAACGTTCACTGGTGGTGAATCGATCACTGTCATTTGACCATTTTGCTGCCAGAGCCATTTTTGTGGGAGTTTTCGTTTTGCACACTTGTTTAAAAAAATCATTTTAGGCCTCAAGATTAGCTGAAACCCCCAAACATTATATGTTTTCTAAAAGTAGAGACTCAATAAAACAGTGGTGGTTCTAACTGGTTTATGTAACATGATATTTGCACACAAATACATTAAATTTAATTTGGGGGCAAAAAACACAATACACGGATCAAGTAAATAGATACCCAACATGTCAAGCTAAAAAATTGTGTTCACCCATAAATCGATTAACTACAAGTCACATGACACCGGGGAGGAGAAATGGCTAAATGGGCCCAACTTGGACATTTTCACTTAGGGGTGTACTCACTTTTGTTGCCAGCAGTTTAGACATTAATGGCTGTGTGTTGAGTTATTTTGAGGGGACAGCAAATTTACACTGTTATACAAGCTGTACACTCACTACTTTACATTGTAGACAAGTGTCATTTCTTCAGTGTTGTCACATGAAAAGATAGAAGAAAAGATTTACAAAATGTGAGGGGTGTACTTACTTTCGTGAGATACTGTATATATATATATATATACTAGACTGTATATATATATTAATACACTGCCTGACATCTATTAGAAACTGTACACACTGTATTAGATACTGTGTACACCGCCTGCACTGTATTAGCAACTGTACGCCACGGAATGCACTGTCTGGGGGGGGTTGCAGTGGGGGGAAGAGGATGTGTACTTAGGGGGGGGGGGTTTAGGGGTAGAGGATTTGATTTTTTTTTGGGGGGGGGGTGTGCTGTGGGCATTTGGGGAGAATGAAGATTTGAGCTGGGAGGGGGGATCAGGGGGCAAAAATTTGCGCTGGGAGGAAGGATTTAAGCGGGGGGGGGGGGGGGGACAGATTTTTCCTGGGAGAAGGGGTAATTTATGCTTAAGGGGTATACAGGCAGATTAATGCTCAATTTTTTTTTTTTTTTTGGAGGGGGTTGCATCTTGGGAAGGGGGGGTTGCAGTTTTGCATGTTCGCCCTGGGCTTTATAGAGCTTATGGCCTTGTCCAGTCACTGGGGTTGTTCTTCATTTTCAGAAGTCCACTCATCCTCTAAAGAAACATTATGGAGATCTCATTTGTATGCGGTCTGCAAGCCTCCAGTTAAATTACCCATGTCATTAAAATTCCACATACCTATTAATAATGATGAGAACAAACAAACGTATCTGGGTCCATCTGAAAGGGTGGGGAGGCGATTCATACCGGGAAATAAAACCTAAATGCTGCTCTGCTCCTTGAAGGGCTTCCTATGAGTGGAGATATTTGTGTAGAACAGCAGAATACGAGGCGGGACGAGAGTTTTAAAAAGAACTTTTATCTCCCTCGAACACCGGTTCTGAACACGCAGATTTTAATCCGGGATCCGTGCCAAGGTGCCTCCAACGTACAATACGCTCACTGTTGACCGAAAGCTCATTTCCTTTCTCCAAAATCAATAATTCATTTGCATTTGTGACAAGGAAGAGCTTTCTTCAACAGCTTGGCAAGGATCTTTGGCTCCCGCCCAGTAAAAACAGGGGCTTTCACAACCAACCCGACACACATTCCGTAGCCACGGTGAGCCGGTTGCCTTTGGATACTGCCGGGAAGAACGAATACGAGGGAAAGGATCTTCAAATTGCAAGAAAGTCTGCAAACTGTGTCCCCCGTACCATAGAAAAATACACTATATTGCTAAAAGTATTGGGACGCCTGCCTTTACACGCACATGAACTTTAATGGCATCCCAGTCTTAGTCCGTAGGGTTCAATATTGAGTTGGCTCCGCCCTTTGCAGCTATAACAGCTTCGACTCTTCTGGGAAGGCCGTCCACAAGGTTTAGGAGGGTGTCTATGGGAATGTTTGACCATTCTTCCAGAAGAACATTTGTGAGGTCAGGCACTGATGTTGGGCGAGAAGGCCTGGCTCGCAGTCTCCGCTCGAATTCATCCCAAAGGTGTTCTATTGGGTTGAGGTCAGGACTCCTCCACAGTCAAGTTCCTCCACACCAAACTCGCTCATCCATGTCTTTATGGATTTTGCTTTGTGCACTGGTCCAAATCATTTGGTGGAGGGGGGATTATGGCGTGGGGGTTGTGTTTCAGGGGTGGGGGTTGGCCCCTTAGTTCCAGTGAAGGGAACTCTTAAGGCGTCAGCATACCAAGACATTTTGGACAATTTCATGTTCCCAACTTTGTGGGAACAGTTTGGGGATGGCCCCTTTCTGTTCCAACATGACTGCGCACCGGTGCACAAAGCAAGGTCCATAAAGACATGGATGAGCGAGTTTGGGGTGGAGGAACTTGACTGGCCTGCAAAGAGTCCTGACCTCAACCCCACAGAACATCTTTGGGATGAATTAGAGCGGAGACTGTGAGCCAGGCCTTCTCGTCCAACATGAGTGCCTGACCTCACAAATGCTCTTCTGGAAAAATGGTCAAACATTCCCATAGACACACTCCTAAACCTTGTGGACGGCCTTTCCAGAAGAGTTGAAGCTGTTATAGCTATAAAGGGTGGGCCAACTCAATATTGAACACTAAGGACTAAGACTGGGATGTCATTAAAGTTCATGTGCGTGTAAAGGCAGGCGTCCCAATACTTTTGGTAATATAGTGTAAATACTCTATGTTCCCAAGTTGGTTATCAACTTTTTACCCCAAAGGAACCCCTAAAATAATGCTCAGGTCTCAGGGAACTGTTACTAAAACCAATTCTTTAGGGGGTCAATGGGAAAAACGCCCTTTACATTGGCACATGAACCCAGCCGGCAGTTTGTAGTGACATAAGATATGACTGTCCTAATCAAGTCCTGACATAGGACTCCTGTTGGGTTTCATGCTAGCATAGACCGCTCAAGCACTGAGGAAGGGGGAGGCCTTTTCCCCAAAATGCGTTGGCTGTATTTGATGCTCTTTAAACCAGGGGTCTCAAAACTATGCCCTACCGGCCAAATGTGGCCCTCTGCAGGATTGCATCTGGCCCACAGCTAGGGTCCAGGTTCCACCCAGGGCTCTTGACCCATCAGGAAAGAACTTCCTCTGTCCATACCTGCTCAGCCTCCCAGCTCTCGGCCTGTAGCTACACTGATTTCAGTCACTCTGTAAGCAAGATAAGGACAGCCACTCATAGGGAATCTGATATGAAGGGGGCCCTGGTGGGGACCCTGATGTGGGGGGACTCCTAAGGTAGACTATGATGTACGGGGGGGGCACTAATGAAGAACTTGGTGTAAGGGGGACAATGATATAAGGGGTGGACTTATAAGGTGGTCTTTGATGTAAGTGGAGCTTTAATGGGGACCCTAATGTAAGGGGGAAACATGATGTTAGCGGGGACTCACAAGGTGGATTCCAATGTAAGCGGACCTCTAATAGGTGTAACTTAAAGACTGTGATGGGGATGCTAATGTAAGGGGGGACCCCTAAGGCAGACTATGATGTATTTGGGAATATTGTGGGGAACCTGATGTATGTGGGACTCCTAAGGTGGTCTCTGATGGGGGACTTGATGTAAGGTTGGACTATGATAAAAGGGGGGACTCATAAGGTAGACTCATAAGGGGCCTCTGATGGGAACCCTGATGTAAGGGTGTACTTTGATAGGGACCCTAATGTAAGTGGAGACTTTAATGGGTATTCTGATATAAGGGGGGACTCTTGGGGCAGACTATGAAGTATGTGGGGCTCTGGTGGGGTACTTGATGTAAGTGGGGTCTCCTAAGGTGGACTCTGATGTAAGCGGGGCTCTTATGTGGACCCTTATGTAAGAGGGAAACCTGATGTAAGTGGGGACTCATAAGGAGGATCCTGATGTAAGCGGGCCTCTGATGGGTCCCTGATATAAAATGGGAGACTGTGATGGGGACCCTAATCTAAGGGGGAACTTTAATGGATACTATGGTGTAAGGGGGGGGGACTCATAAGGCAGACTATGATGTATTTTGGGATCTGGTGGGGAACCTGATGTATGGGGGACTCCTAAGGTGGACTCTGATGTAAGGGGGGCTTTGATGGGGGACTTAATGAAAGGTTGGATTATGATATAAGGGGGCACTCATAAGGTGGACTCTGATGTAAGGGGGTCTCTGATGGGAACCCTGATGTAAAGGGGGACTGTGATAGGGACCCTAAGGTAAGTGGGGGCTTTAATGGGTATTCTGATATAAGGTGGGGGATTCTTAGGGCAGACTAAAATGTAAGGACTGATCTGATGTAACGAGGGATCTGATGTAAGGAGGGCTCTGATGAGGGATCTGATGTAAGGGAGGATTATGATATAAGACTGGATTTAAAAAGCGGACTCTGATGTAAGTTGAGCTTTGTTGGGAACCCTGATGTAAGGGGGGACTCATAAGGTGGACTGTGATGTAGGGGGGCTTTGATGGGGCCCAGATGTACGTGGGGATCTTTGATGAACTCTGATATAGACGGTAATGTAAGAAGGGACTTTGATGGGTACTCTGATATAAGGGGGGCTCCTAAGGCAGACCCTGATGTAAGCAGGTCCCTGATGGGGACCCTGATGTAGGAGCTATTGGTCCCCTATGAGATAGCGATAAAGTAAAAAAAAAAAAAAAAAAAAAGCGAGGGCGATAATTCTAGGCCCATAAATCATAGTCAGCTGTAAACAGTAGAGACTTTCGCCTTTGCAAAATAAATGGTGCTGAAGTTTGGTGCTGTTTCACAGGCACACGGAATTCCACGGCTAGACATGTTGGGTATCTATTTACTCGGTGCAACCACGTCTTTTATATTTTACGAAAACATTTGGTAACATACTGCATTTGTGTGCCCTAAAGTTAACTGTAGTTTATTTTTTACCGAAATGTTGCGCTAATATCGTGTGACATAAAAAAGTAGAACTAAAACTAGCACTATTTTATTCTCCGGGGCGTCTGCTTTCCAGAAAATATTACATTTTTGGGGGTTTTAAGTCATCTTAATGCCTAAAATAATTTTTTTTTTTGAACACTGAAAATTAAAATAATTCCGGTACTAAAGTGAATAATCCTCATTCAGTAAACTGAACTAGGTGAGAATTCGATTTGCAAAGGTAGCTGCTCTACTGCTTTAGTAAATCAATCCCCAAGTATGGAAAGCAGACACAGGCAGATAGCTATGCCTGAAGGAGGACGGGTTTGATTGAAGTCCTGGGTACAAGGGTCATCTTTTACTGTCCTAACATGACCCCGGGGGAAATTCTGCAGCAAACAACAATCACAGAAAACACCAATCAGATGGAGCAGAGATCAGCCTCCCGGCCACGTCAGCACAAACCGCTCTGTACAGCAAACCAGCCATGACATGGAGCTCCAACCAACACCAATGATGGGGGTTATTATTACGTCCACTGACACCAATGATGGGGGTTATTATTATGTCCACTGACACCAATGTTGGGGGTTTTAATAGTAGTCACTGACACCAATGCTGGGGGTTATTATTGTGTCCACTAACAACTCCCAGCCTTGGTGTCAGTGACTACTAAAAAATCTTCCAGCATTGGTGTCAGTGGACATAATAATAACCCCCAACACTGGTGTTAGTGGACACAATAATAACCTCCAGCATTGATGTCAGTGGATTTAATAATAACCCCCAGCATTGGTGTCAGTGGACACAATAATAACCCCCAGCATTGATGTCAGTGGATTTAATAATAACCCCTAGCATTGGTGTCGGTGGACACAATAAGAACCCCAAAGCATTGGTGTCAGAGTGTAAAGGACACCAATGATAAACCCCACATTTTGTTAATGTCAATGTTTTAATCCTCCCCCGCCTCTTACTGGTGGTTAGTGGCAGTGAAGTTTAACACCCCCCCCCCCCCAGCCCCTCCAAGTGATCATTACCTGGTGACACATTCCCACGTCGATCTCTCTCCCCCCGAGGCCAAGACTTTTACAGGTTATTTCAGTGCCAGGAGCATTTCAGCATCAACAACCCACTGCCGCTATGGACCCAACCTAGCAGGTTGCACGCAGAGAGCCGGGGGGCTGCACATAGAGAGGCGGGGGGGCTTCGGTCAGAGAGCTGGGGGGGCTGCACATAGAGAGCCGGGGAGCTGCATGCAGAGAGCCGAAGGGGCTGCACACAAAGAGCCAGGGGCTGCACACAGAGCCAGGGGGCTGCAGAGAGCCAGGGGCTGCATGCAGAGAGCTTGGGGCTGCATACAGAGAGCCAGGGGCTGCAGCCAGAGAGCCGGGGGGGGGGCTGCACATAGAGAGGCGAGGGGTGCACACAGAGAGCCAGGGGAAGGCTGCACAAAGAGAGCTAGGGGGGCTGCGTGCAGAGGGCAGGTGGGGCTGCATGCAGAGAACTGGGGACTGCACGCAAAGAGCTAGGGGCTGCACACAGAGCCAGGGGGCTGCAGAGAGTTGGGGGCTGCACGCAGAGAGCCAGGGGGCTGCACACAGAAAGCTGGGGGCTGCACACAGAGAGCCGGGGGCTGCATGCAGTGAGCTGGGGGGTGCACACAGAGCTAGGGACTGCACAAAGAGCCAGGGGGCTGCACGCAGAGAGCCAGGAGACTGCACACAGGTAATGCCCACAGGTGATGCTGAGACTCCACGGTTGGCAAAACAGAATCCAGTGAATGAAAAAGGAGGGGATCAGGCACAGTCAGGCTAGAGAGGAAAGAGCTAGATGATGCTGGACTTCCTCCATCCAGGAAATGAAGCGGGTGCTCTCTGACTTGCTGCAGCTTCTAATGCACATTGTGAGAAGCTCACAGTGTGCGGTGAAATCAGAGGAAGCCATTTCAGTCCTGGAGAGGAGCCGATACAACTGTACAAGACTGAAGGGGAATCTCAGATTTACACAGTGATCCACCTACTTCCCCTTTCACTGGCATATGTGAATGAGCAGTAAAAGGATTCACACTGACATTTGCTTAAACAGTAACTGATGTGGGTTAAAGTCCGGAGCCGTATCTCCAAATGTGTGAAAGTTTCCATCACCGGGATATCCAGGTGTGAGGAATTCCCTGAACTCCGCCCCTCAGAGATATTTCTCTGATTTCCCGAGAGAAGAAGACTCAGCTGAGGATCACAGTGAAGGAGATCCACCATACATGAGAACTGCCACCCAATGCTTAACCCCTTCAATACCGGGCACTTCCACCCCCTTCCTGCCCAGGACAATTTTCAGCTTTCAGCGCTCTCACACTTTGAATGACAATCGTGCGGTCATCCAACAATTTTATCATTTTGTTTTCACACAAATAGAGCTTTCTTTTGGTGGTATTTAATCACCTCTAGGGGGGGTTTATTTTTTGCTAAACAAATGAAAAAACACCAAAAATTTTAACAAAACCATTTTTCTTTGTTTCGGTTATAAAAATTTAGCAAATAAGTAATTTTTCTTTTTCACTGATGGGCACCAGTGAGGCTTCACTGATTGGCAGTGATGAAGCTTCACTGATGGGCACTGATGAGGCTTCATTGATGGGCACTGATGAGGCTTCATTGATGGGCACTGATCAGGCTTCACTGATGGGCACTGATGAGGCTACGCTGATGGGCACTGATGAGGCTTCATTGATGGACACTGATGAAGCTTCACTGATTGACACTGATGAGGCTTCACTGATGGGCACTGATGAAGCTTCATTGATGGACACTGATGAGGCTTCACTGATGGCCACTGATGAGGCTTCACTGATGAGGCTTCATTGATGGACACTGATGAAGCTTCACTGATGAGGCTTCATTGATGGACACTGATGAAGCTTCACTGATGGACACTGATGAGGCTTCACTGATGGGCACTGATGAGGCTTCACTGATGGGCACTGATGAGGCTACGCTGATGGGCACTGATGAGGCTTCATTGATGGACACTGATGAAGCTTCACTGATTGACACTGATGAGGCTTCACTGATGGGCACTGATGAGGCTTCATTGATGGACACTGATGAAGCTTCACTGATTGACACTGATGAGGCTTCACTGATGGGCACTGATGAGGCTTCATTGATGGGCACTGATGAGGCTTCACTGATGGCCACTGATGAGGCTTCATTGATGGACACTGATGAGGCTTCATTGATGGGCACTGATGAGGCTTCACTGATGAGGCTTCATTGATGGACACTGATGAAGCTTCACTGATGGACACTGATGAGGCTTCATTGATGGGCACTGATGAGGCTACACTGATGGGCACTGATGAGGCTTCACTGATGGGCACTGATGAGGCTTCATTGATGGACACTGATGAGGCTTCACTGATGGGCACTGATGAGGCTTCATTGATGGACACTGATGAAGCTTCACTGATTGACACTGATGAGGCTTTACTGATGGGCACTGATGAGGCTTCATTGATGGGCACTGATGAGGCTTCACTGATGGCCACTGATGAGGCTTAATTGATGGACACTGATGAGGCTTCATTGATGGGCACTGATGAGGCTTCACTGATGGGCACTGATGAAGCTTCACTGATGGACACTGATGAGGCTTCACTGATGGGCACTGATGAGGCTTCATTGATGGACACTGATGAGGCTTCACTGATGGGCACTGATGAGGCTTCATTGATGGACACCGATGAGGCTTCATTGATGGGCACTGATGAGGCTTCATTGATGGACACCGATGAGGCTTCATTGATGGACACTGATGAGGCTTCACTGATGGGCACTGATGAGGCTTCATTGATGGACACTGATGAGGCTTCATTGATGGACACTGATGAAGCTTCACTGATGGACACTGATGAAGCTTCACTGATGGGCACTGATGAGGCTTCACTGATGGGCACTGATGAGGCTTTACTGATGGGCACTGATGAGGCTTCATTGATGGGCACTGATGAGGCTTCACTGATGGGCACTGATGAGGCTTCATTGATGGACACTGATGAGGCTTCATTGATGAACACTGATGAGGCTTCACTGATGGGCACTGATGAGGCTTCATTGATGGACACTGATGAAGTTTCACTGATGGGCACTGATGAGGCTTCACTGATGGACACTGATGAGGCTTCATTGATGAACACTGATGAGGCTTCACTGATGGGCACTGATGAAGTTTCACTGATGGGCACTGATGAGGCTTCACTGATGGGCACTGATGAGGCTTCATTGATGGACACTGATGAGGCTTCATTGATGAACACTGATGAGGCTTCACTGATGGGCACTGATGAAGTTTCACTGATGGGCACTGATGAGGCTTCACTGATGGGCACTGATGAAGTTTCACTGATGGGCACTGATGAAGCTTCACTGATGGACACTGATAATCAGTGTAAATGTCTGCTGTCACAGGAAAGCCGGTTATCAGCTTTCCTTTCCTCAGACAGTGACTGCGCTGAGGAAAGGAAATGCCGATAACCGGCATTTGTTTACATGATGAGCTGTGATTGGACACAGCTTATCAAATGGTAAAGGGACGCAATGATTGGACCTTTACTGTGATCTGTGCTCAGCTGTGTCCGAAGGACATGCACGCCCTGGGGTCACAAAATGGGGCAGAGTTCTGGGAGAAGGTCAATAGGCACCCTCCTGAAAACGTGCCACCGCACTGTGGCCATCATTCGGCTATAGCGCAATCAGGAAGAGGTTAAAGTGGTTGTAAACCTCAGACATGAAATATGAACAAAGTTTATTACAATTTAAGTTTATTAAGTTTATTACAATTTAATTGTTTTTTTGTTTTTTGTTTTTTTTTTACTTTTTTCATTGAACATTTTTGCTATGACACCCACAAACAGGTGACAGGTCCCCTTGCCCTCTATTGCAGCTAATCAAGCACAGATTGTGCTTGATTATTTGCTTTCCTGGCTTTAGTAGCCAGAGAATCACAGCTCTGAAAGCTGAAGTGAAGTGCTTGTCACTTCCGGGTTCATTAGTCTAAGAGGGGATCAGGGAACAGATGTTTCTCAATCTCCTTCTTGCTTGCTAGTTTACCACAGTCCCAAGCTCCGCGGGGGGGGCTTGTTTTTTTTTACTATTTAACCACTTCATGTCCAGGATGTTTTTAAAACGGCCTAAGGACAGGAAGTGGTTAAAACTAAATTATGGTCAGTAAAAATGAATCCCCTCCTATGAATTGTGCTCTATCTATGGTGGCTGTACCATTTGTTGTCAGTCATTTTTTATCAGCTTGTACTCCCCTGTTGGCGCTGAACTTCTGGTGCTGGAGACCTGTAGTTCGGGTTGCAGTACATATCACAGGAGGTTGCTCGCTTGGCACCTCCTCCATTCAAAAAAGGCCTTGTATTCCTTTTACTGAATCCAAGGTGCTCTGTGATTGGAGGAGGTGGGGATAAACGTCACAATCTCCCCTCCTCCATTTACCCGTGGGGGGGGGTATAAATAATGGAGCATGTTCCTGACTCTGATAAGAAATGTAGGTGGTACTTGGATGATTCTTCAATATTCTAGAAGAAGTCCTATGAGATGGGAATATCCTCTCCCAGCTCAAGCATGACCGGGATAAATGAGAAGCTACCAACAAATATGCAGATGGTCACCATGAACAGCAAGACCCATCCGTGTGGTCAGAGTTCACAGAACAGTCTCCGGGTGTCTCACCACCAGAAACTTGCCGACACCGCCAAACTTTCCGAAGAGTTAGTCTGCTCACATGACGATTTGGCGGTGAAGTTCCTCTGGTTATTTTTGGAACAAAGAAAGACCCTCTCTGGAAATCTTTTGTGAAGAAGGAAGATGTGAACACCGGACTGACTCAGGGACTCCGAATCTACACCACCAACTCTAACCGGGGTAACCGGGGACACTGAAATACTGTAAATGGCCATTGAGGAGGAACATATATAAACTGCACATCTCCCAGAGGGTGCCACCAGAAGAGGCTGCTGAGGGGTCATTGTGAGAAATCTCATATAAGGAAACTAGTAGCAGTAATTGCCTAGTACACATGGGCCAAACGTCAGGAGACATTGGCAGGGTCAATAAAAAACAGCCGACATTCGGCCTGTGTGTATGTCAGTCACTCTGACCATTTGGCCGGCTTCTGTTGGACGAGCATGCTGGAAAACCAGCAGCCCACCGGGTCCCGATCAGCTCTCTCAGTCAATGGTTGAGAGCGCTGGTCAGAGTGTTTTGGCGGGGGGGGGGCGTCTCCCTGTCAGAACACAATAGCTCAGTGGCAGAGATCACTGTACTAACATCGGACTGTTAGTACATCGGCTCTGACTGGAGCTGTCAGTTCTTTTTTAGTTCAACCCACTGGGTTGAACAAAGGAAAACTATTAGTCTGTACCAGACTTTAGTCACATTCAACTGGACTTTTTCTGTAATATTGTAAAAGTTTCTTAGCTTCTTCAAGCCAGGGGAGGTCCAAACCCCCAGAGCTCCCCCCAAACACTGGTTGTGCACCCAAAGTATTGCAGTCTCCACTCCTGCTTCTTGTCAGATCCCAGTGACAGTCAGCGGCAGTTCAGGTAGAGGTGGTCTTCTCCTCGGTTCTGGTCATATGAGACAGCCAAGGGAGGACTTTCCCTCACTGAGCTCACTCTGAACCGCCTGGTCTGGTAAGTGGATTTCAAAGAGGGAGGACAGTTTCACTGTGGGGGATGCTGTACTGGGGGATGCTTTACTGGGGGGGGGGGGGGGTATATGTACTGGAGGGAGCTGCGCTGGGGAGTAGAGATTTGTACTGGGGAAAGCTGTACTGGTGAAAGAGGAGATCTGTATTGGGGGAACGACACTTGGGAGGGGGGTGTGTACTGAAGGGGGGGTCTGTACTGAAGGGGGGGCCTGTACTGGAGGGGGGATCTGCACTGGGGGAAGTTGTGTACTGGGGGGGGAGCTCTACTGGTGGGGGTGATTTGTACTGGGGGGAGCTGTACTGGTTGGGAAGGAGATCTGTACTGGTTGAGCTCTCTTGGGGGGGGGGGCTATTTGTACTGCAGGGAGCTGTCCTGGTTGGGGAGATATGCACTGGGGGAAGCTGTGTTCTGGAGGGAGAAGAGATCTGTCGTGGGGGGGAGCTGCACTGGGGGGTGGATATTTGTACTGGGGGGGAGCTGCTATACTGGTGGGGGAGGAGATCTGTAACGTGGGAAGCTTCACTGGGAGGGTGGAGATTTGTACTGGGGGAGCTATACTGGTGGGGGAGGAGATCTTTTGTGGGGGGAGCAACACTGGGAGGGTGGAGATTTGTACTGCGGGGAGCTATACTGGTGGGGGAGGAGATCTGTCGTGGGGGGGGGCTGCACTGGGAGGGTGGAGATTTGTACTGGGGGAGGAGATCTGTAATGTGGGGAGCTTCACTGGGAGAGTGGAGATTTGTACTGGGGGAGCTATACTGGTGGGAGAGGAGATCTGCAATGGGGAGAGATGCAATGTGGGGGGGGTGGAGATTTGTACAGGGGTGAGCTATACTGGTGGGAGAGGAAATCTGTAATGGGGGGGCTGCACGGGGGGAGAGGAGATTTGGACTGGGGGGGAGCCATACTAGTGGGAGAGGAGATCTATAATGAGGGGGAGCTGTACTGGGGGGAGCTGCAGGGTGGGGGGTCAGCACTGGGAGAAGCTTCACTGGTGGAGAATTTGTACTGGGGGAGAGATCTGTACTGGGGGGGAGATCTGTACTGGGGGGGAGATCTGTACTGGGGGGGAGATCTGTACTGGGGGGGAGATCTGTACTGAGGGGGGAGATCTGTACTGGGGAGAGCTGCACTGGAGGGATGGAGATTTGCACTGGGGGGAGCTATACTGGTGGGAGTGGAGATCTATAATGGGGAGAATCTGCACTGGGAGAAACTGTACTGGTTGGGGATCTGCACAAAGTTTTAATATAATAGGAATTCCCCCTCAATGTTGTGCATTCAGCTAACCTTGGAAGCCCCAATGCCATAATGCCACGTGGTTCCAGATGACATCACTGCTGCGAGTGTGATGACCTCATTGTCTGTTCTAATATGCCATCATGATGCTACTGGAGCCTAGTAGGGAAATTTAGAGGTCACAGAGAGCCCCAAATGTTTATAAAGAAGCATCACAAGTTGCACGACCATCACTACACATATAAAGGTTCCTCATATTTGAGAACTTTCGGCCATAAATCGAGGTTCCACAATAAAAAGTCCTCTGATTGCTCGGTCAATAAGATTCTGGCACAGAGATGAAGTTTATTTTGAATATCATTTGTGATATTTGTATAAACATCAATTAAAATGGTATAAAAAGTATCATTGTCACTTCCTCTTTGTAGTATCGCTATCTGGTCAGAGAGTCTTCTAATGTTTACTTTTTAAAGCCTCGAGTTGAAATTCAAGGAAAGAAAAATACAGATTTCTATGGTATGTGGACAAATGTTACAGATTTGAGAAGAAGAAGGCATCTGATCAGGTGAGAATTCATTATTATGCCGATTATTTTTCAACTTTTTTAAACATTTCTTTGCACGATGTCGATGGTTCCAAGCTTTTCCCTTTTTCTTTTTTTTGAAAATTTTTTTTATTGTACTTTTGAAAAAGGTACAAAGACAGAGCCTCTGAGCATCCCCCGACTCGCAAAAAACAGAGCAAGAGATCAAATAATACAAAAAAAAAAAAACACAGTAAAACGACCAACTAGAACTGAACATCCCAAAAATCTTGCTGCTAAAGATGAGGATTAACCACTTACATACCGGAAGATTTACCCCCTTAATGACCGGTCCATTTTTTTTGCGATACGGCACTGCGAGGCTTTAACTGAAAATTGCGCGGTCGTGCGACGTTGCACCCAAACAAAATTAACCTTTTTTTCCCCACACAAATAGAGCTTGCTTTTGGTGGTATTTGATCACCTCTGTGGTTTTTATTTTTTGCGCTATAAACAAAAAAAAGAGTGACAATTTTGGGAAAAAAAAAAAACAATATTTTTTACTTTTTGCTATACAAAATATTAAAAATTAAAAAAAAAAAAAAAAAATTAAAACGAATTTCTTCATCAGTTTAGGCCAAGATGTATTCCTCTACATATGTTTGGTAGAAAAAAAAATCACAATAAGCGTATATTGATTGGTTTGTGCAAAAGTTATAGCGTCTACAAAATAGGGGATATATCTATGGCATTTTTATTATGATTTTTTTTTTTTTTACTAGTAATGGCGGTGATCAGCGATTTTTAGCGACATTACGGCAGACAGATCGGACACTTTTGACACTTTTTTTGGGACCAGTGACATTTACACAGCGATCAGTGCTATAAAAATGCATTGATTACTGTATAAATGTCACCGGCAGGGAAGAGGTTAACACTAGGGGACATTCAATGGGTTTAAATGTGTTCTCTAAGGAGGTGTTTCTGACTGTGGGGGGGAGGGGACTGACTGGGAGTAGAAAGAGATCACTGTTTCCTAATCATTAGGAACAGACGATCACTCTCTACTCCCATGTCAGAACGGGGATCTGTTTGTTTACACTGACAGATTCCCGTTCTGCCAATCGCAGGTGGCCGGCTGACAAACCGCGGCTGCCAGCCACACGCATCAGCTCCCACGCCATGCAGCGGGCCTGCGCACGCGCCTGCTAAAGCTGTTAAAAGGGACCGATGTACAGCTACGGCGGTTTGGGGGAACAAGCCGACCTGCCGCCGTATAATGACGGCGGCTGGTCGGCAAGTGGTTTATAAGTGTTCAAGTACACTGAGGATGTAAGCAATGCGGTAAAACCACCAGACTAGCAATATTATCCGCCTGTACCGTCCTAACCGTGCCGTTAACCACTAACATGCATGGAACTCATCCAGTTTGACAGGCCATACTGTGTGTTTGCCATCGAAATCATAGTGAAACAATTAAGATGTGACATCCACTGGGTTATTCTGTTCAGTAGTAGTAGTATCAACCTCCAGCCAGATGTCCCACAGCTTATTACATTTCTTTGGACGGCCCCTATATAGGTTTCTTTGTATAGGGGGATGACCGAATTGACCAGCAACTTCCACATATTCAGAGAAGGCGCAGAAGAAACTTTCCACTTGAGTATGAAGCTCTTCCGGGCATAAAACAGGAGCAGGCCTAGTAATGTACGAACATCTCTGGAGGGGTCCAGAGCATTCACCAGCCCCAGGATACATACATCAACCTTCTTATAGGTATAGGGATAGTGGTTAGGCCAATAATGAAAGTGAGTACATCAGACCAAAATAATACCTCTGCAAGAGAGGTCAGGACCAAATCATGTGTAAATAATTGGCCGGTTCAGCCTGGCATCGCCAAGAACATGATGGACATGTCTGAATAGATTTTATGTAATCTATGTGGCGTAAAATTATACTTATGAAGAATTTTAAATTGGATCAAACGATCTCTGGAGGATTTGAGGTGGGAGAAGGGTAGTTCCCACACGTCCTCCCAATCCTCCATGTCCAGCTCCGGAAGTTCCGCCACCCAAAAGGAACAAAGGTTATCCATCCCATGGTCCACACTTGGTTGTAATGCTTTGTAAATTGACGATAAAGGTTTTGCGAGGGGCTCTTTCCTAAGGAGCGACTCCATATCAGACTGATATAAAGCTTTCCCTTTTCTACAGAGCAATGGGAAGAAAGTGGTTTCTGCCTATGCCCAGTTATAAAAGACTGGCTGAGCAGCACATAAGACCATGCCAGGTCCCATGGACTTTGAGGGTTGCAGGCACTTCACTGCCCATTGTTCCTGTTGAGATATCTGCTGGGTATGTCCAGCTATTTAGGTGAACTGATCCATAGCAATATAGTCACTTTGGTGGTGATACAACACAAGGAACGCCGCTCTCCTGGCCTGACCCGTGTAAGGTGTTGGGGGGCCTCAGCCAGCTCTACTCCACTAACCACTTCACCCCCCCACTTCACGTGTTTTGCCTCACCTACCAGGGCTTAGCCATACAGCCCTGGTGGGCTGTGTCAGGGGGGGCGTGGTTAGTGGAGTAGTGCTGGCTGAGGCCCCCCAACACCTTACACGGGCCAGGCCAGGAGAGCGGCATTCCATGTGTTGTATATCGCTATCATGAGTTATTTGGATGTCAGCACGCCCATACCTGAGGATCGGGGGAAGAGTGGCGCTACAATTTTTCTCAGGTCACACTGAGGGTGCAAAGCACCTTGCTAACAAATCCAAATTTGTATTTGTAAATGAATGTCAGGGGTATTCAGGCACCCATTTCTTCAAGGTTCTAAACCACAGCTACTAATGATCCAGTATGAGTCTGTGACTTGGTTCTTGAAGGTTCTTTGTTTTGTGGTCAGCAATAAAGTAGTCATGGTCCTTGCCCCATATAGTGGCTGATTTTAATAAAAGCGGAACTTCTTTCAAAGAGTGAAGTATGGCTGATTCACTACTGTAACTGAGTTGCAGTTTTTTGGGGGGAAGAGAAGGGGAAGTACCAATTTTTATCGGTACTTGCTCCCACTTCTGCAATCTTCACCTAGGCAAGGATGACATCACTCATCCCAACCCACTCCCTGCCCACAGTCTCCTGGGACACTTCACATGCCCCAGGAGGCTGCAGGACCAGTTATATAGTGCCACAGGACTTGCATATGTGTAGTGGGGAGCCAGCTGTAATTCTTCAGGAATTTACAGCCAGCTCCCATATCCAAGATGGCGGCGCTGGGGACCAGTGGCAGTAAAAAGAATAGGCTGCAGAAAGACAGCACTAGACTCCACACACTGGTAAGTACCTGAATTTTAAAAGTCAGCAGCCATACTATTTGTAGCTGCTGATTTTTAATTTAGGTCAAAGTTGGCCCATCACTGTGACTAGCAGCAGGCATCGTTAAAGGCATGCTCAGGTTATACACAAAACTCAAAGGTCATAAACTACCCGCTAAGTGGTGCCAACCTGGTTCTAATTTGGTGCGTCTGGCTCTTCCAGCAAATAAAATCCTTTATTCCTGGAATTTAATGAAAAGCCAGGAGTGTAATCATCGAGTATCAAGGCTCCAAACTCAACTTTCTGCATTTCCCAGATGGCTGCATAGCATGTCACAAAATAAGTCAATGCCTCCCTAAAGCAGTGTGAAAAGCCTACTGAATCTGGGTGCAGCGAGTGATTTTCTACACACATTCAGTTTGAAAGTAGAGGATTTTATGATTTTAGCACAGCACATTTTAGTACAGCTAAGTGGTTTCCTGGACAGCACTGGTATCTCATTGATTGGTTTTCCTCATTGTCAGCATTTCTAATTTAAAATTCCACTTACTTCCCGAATTTTGTAAATGAGATTATTCTTAGAGAAGAAATGTGAAATGAGAAAATCAACATAAAAATGTTTTCTATAAGGATTGAATGGCATCAAAACTTTACTGGAACAGCAATGGGTGCAATCATATCCCCTGTGTCTGCTGTGGAGAATGAAGGGCAATTTCAGATTGTTGTTGAGACAATGACTGACCTAACAGGAGGTCACAGCACTGGGGAGACCCATCACTTATTATGATTCAAAAATGGTCACCTCTTTCTCCTCACTCCGCCTCGTTCCTCTTTGCCAGTGTATAAACTGGGATGATTTACACTCACCTACCAGGAAGTGCTCTTTTTCAGGAGGAATTCCAGACAAAAGGTACAAATTTCAAGGTACTGATTGGGCACAATTTCTAAATGTTCCCTATAACCTCACTGAGTTACGGTCTACTTCAAAACCAACTTCTTTCAGGGAAAGATAAAAAAATTATGTTTTCTATTAAGATCGAATGGTATTATGGTATAAATTTTAGTGGAACGGCAATGGGTCCCATCTACTGTGCCTTCTGTGGCAAATTAAGGGCAACTGCAGGTTGTTGCTGAGACAATTACTGATGTAACAAAAAGTCACAGCACTGGGGAGACTCCTCACTTACCACGATGCCAAAATAGTCACCTCTTTCTCTTTACTCCGCCCCTTCTTCTTTGCCAGCATAGAAGTCACAGGAGTGCCTAGGCACACTCACATTCCAGGAAGTGCACAATGTTCCCTGACATAGAAAATCTACACTGTTTTTATTCAGGTCCACTTTAATGCAAAAACCTTTCAGGGAAAGTTCCCAGCAAAAAAATGGAAGATTTGGTGAATGAGGTGAGTATATAAAACATGCAATTTAGTTTACTGTTAGGGCTTCGTTTGGGGGTAATATTAGGCTAGTGTTAGGCTCACAGTTGTGGGCTTCAGTTTACGTCTTAGAGGTAAGGTTAGGATTAGGTTTTAAAGGTAAGTGTTAGGTTTCAAAAACACAAACTCCAGTACCTTGCTGCCTAGACTTAAAATACTTCCAAATTTAATTTCTGGTTTATCCACATCAAAGGGAGTGATTATGAAAAAGATGAAAAATATCAAAATTAGCACAGAAAGATATCAGCAAAATTCGCTAAAATAGCCTAGACAACAATCTATAGGGCAGAAGCAGGTAAGGCTCTTATGGTACAGAGAAGACCTAGAAGACATTATGTTTCAGTTGTTGAAATGCCGTTTTAAATCCCATTGTTGGCTCTAAGAGATAATACCTAGGCAGAAGACTGGTCTTACCTTGTCCAGAATGAATTTGTTGAGGTAAGGCATGTAGCCCTGGTTAGACACAGGACCTTCATCATCATCCCTGAAGTGTTCTTCCAGGGCCACCGGATCATGAGGAACATTGAGCAGCGTGCAGAGGTTGTGTGAGAGGACCTGCAAAGACACAGATAGGATTTTATTACCCTTTTCCAGGACTACAGAGCCAGGCAGATAATGCAACTATGGAACTTCCAACTGGCTCCCAGCTTATCCGAGTCTTTCAAGTCCTATGACTCATTCAATACTGGAGTCCTGGACCTGATTTCCCTGAACGATATTAACCACATTGAACATCTGTGGGCATCCTCTCTCAGAAGACAATTATTATGCTATATAGGTAAAGGTAAAGCAAAACATAAGCAGATTAAACCTCAGTTCATTCAAGCCCCTGGTTATCCTGCTTAAGGTCTTTCTTCAGACACCTACTATTATTGGATGACAACATTTTGTGCCTGGCTCCCAATTGTACACCTGTGCTGGAGCTTCCTGTAAAAAAGACCGCCCACTGCTGCTCTCTCTCCTTGTGCAGGAGGACTGGTCTTGTCTCCACCCCCTCCTGTAGTTTTCTGCAGTGGGTGGAGCCTTCTGGGCCCCTCCTACAGCTCTGCAATCTCTCCTTGTACAGGGTGACTAGTTTTGTCTCCGCCCCCTCCTGTAGTTTTATGTAGTGGGTGGAGCCTGTTGGGCCCCTCCTACAGCTCTGCTCTCTCTTCTTGTACAGGGTGACTGGTTTTGTCTCCGCCCCCTTCTGTAGCTTTCTGTAGTGGGTGGAGCCTGCTGGTCCCCTCCTACAGCTTTGCTCTCTCTCCTTGTACAGGGTGACTAGTTTTGTCTCCTCCCCTTCCTGTAGTTTTATGTAGTGGGTGGAGCCTGCTGGGCCCTGCCTACAACTCTAATGCCCCGTACACACGGTCGGATTTTCCGATGGAAAATGTCCGATCGGAGCTTGTTGTCGGAAATTCCGACCGTGTGTGGGCTCCATCAGACATTTTCCATCTGATTTTCCGACACACAAAGTTGGAGAGCAGGAGATAAAATTTTCCGACAACAAAATCCGTTGTCGGAAATTCCGATCGTGTGTACACAAATCCGACGGACAAAGTGCCACGCATGCTCAGAATAAATAAAGAGATGAAAGCCATTGGCCACTGCCCCGTTTATAGTCCCGATGTACGTGTTTTATGTCACCGCGTTCAGAACGATCGGATTTTCCGACAACTTTGTGTGACCGTGTGTATGCAAGACAAGTTTGAGCCAACATCCGTCCGAAAAAATCCTAGGATTTTGTTGTCGGAATGTCCGAACAAAGTCCGACCGTGTGTACGGGCATTAGTCTGCTTGTCCCCTCCAAAAACTCGCTAACACCCCCAAAACTCCCTCATCCGTGTCTTTATGGACCTTGCTTTGTGCACTGGTGCACAGTCATGTTGGAACAGGAAGGGGCCGTTCCCAAACTGTTCCCACAAAGTTGGGAGCATGAAATTGTCCAAAATGTCTTGGTATGCTGACGCCTTAAGAGTTCCCTTCACTGGAACTAAGGGGATATGTTCTACATAATACCTTTCTGTTTTCATTCCATACCTTATTTTAGACTCAGTGATGTCATCACCAGGTCTCTGCACTTCTCTATACAATGCAGGCAGATCATGGCTGGTGGGTGGAGCCTGTACACAGCTTCCTGATCACATCCCAGCCCCCCGACCTCAGTGCTCCTCTCAGGAGCCCTCAGCCCCAATGCAAGCAGTGGGAGGAGTTATGCAAATATCAAATTGCCTTGATGGGCAGCTGTCAGTCTGGAGGAGTGGGCATTCCTAGGGGCAGGCTGTATTGGGCATACAGAATGCCCACATGTGATGCTGAGCCTCCAGGTTTGAAATCCAGTGAAAGGAGCGGGACCAGGGACACAGCCAGTGTGGAGAGGAAAGGGGCTAGATGATGCTGGGTGTCGTCCAGCTAGGAAATGAGGGCGGGGCTCTATCTGACTTGCTGCCGCTTCTAATGCACATTGTGAGAAGCTCACAGTGTGCAGTGAAATCAGAGGAAGCCGTTTCAGTCCAGGAGAGGAGGCGGTACAACTGTGCAAGACTGATATTCTATATAGAAGATCGGGTTCAGATTTTCTTTCCTCCCTCCAGAATACAATCTGTACACTGGGAGAGGTTAGTCACTTCTTACTGGAAGGCTGGAGGGGGGGGGGGGGGTGATGTCACCTATTCTTCTCTGGGGAGGAAGTCTCTCTCCCTCATTGTCGGCACAGGAGACAGAATGGAGGACAATGGTGACAAAAGAAACAAAAATAACTCCGAGGACGGAGCCGGCCGAGACCCCATCCATCATCCCCCACCATTCCCAGCACAGGCCCAGACTTCTAGGAGTGAAAGCAGAACTCCAGACAAACAGCTAAACACACAGAGGACATATATATATATATATATACTGTATATAGCCCCTCCAAAAAAAAAAAAAAAAAAAAGCATTAATCTGCACACTTACCCCCTAAGCAAAAATTTCATTTGCAGGCCAAAATCCCCCCCCCCCCAAAAAAAATCCCCCTCCTCCCAGTACAAATACCCACTGCTTGAAATCCCCCCCATCCTGGCCCCCCTCTCAGACTCAAATCCTCTCTCCCCAAATCCCCCCTCCTAGCATAAATCCCCCCCCCCCCTCCCAGCACAAATCCCCCCTCCTAGCATATATACCCTCCCCCAGTACAAATCCCCCCTCCTAGCATATATACCCTCCCCCAGTACAAATCCCCCCTACTAGCATATATACCCTCCCCCAGTACAAATCCTCCAAATAAATAACCCGCCCTCCAAATAATCCTTATTAGCACAAATTCCCCACCCAAAAAAATGTACCCTCCTAGCACAAATCCTCACCCCCTTACTAGTACAACACCCCCTCCCAGCTCAAATCCTCTCTCCCCAAATCCCCCCTCCTAGCATATATACCCTCCCCCAGCACAAATCCCCCTCCTAGCATATATATATACCCTCCCCCAGCACAAATCCCCCCTCCTAGGATATATACCCTCCCCCAGCACAAATCCCCCCTCCTAGGATATATACCCTCCCCCAGCACAAATTCCCCCTCCTAGTATATATACCCTCCCCCAGCACAAATCCCCCTCCTAGCATATATACCCTCCCCCAGCACAAATCCCCCCTCCTAGCATATATATACCCTCCCCCAGCACAAATCCCCCTCCTAGCATATTTATACCCTCCCCCCAACACAAATCCCCCTCTTAGCATATATATACCCTCCCCCAGCACAAATCCCCCCTCCTAGGATATATACCCTCCCCCAGCACAAATCCCTCCTCCTAGGATATATACCCTCCCCCAGCACAAATTCCCTCTCCTAGGATATATACCCTCCCCCAGCACAAATTCCCCTTCCTAGTATATATACCCTCCCCCAGCACAAATCCCCCTCCTAGCATATATACCCTCCCCCAGCACAAATCCCCCTCCTAGCATATATACCCTCCCCCAGCACAAATCCCCCCTCCTAGCATATATACCCTCCCCCAGCACAAATCCCCCCTCCTAGCATATATACCCTCCCCCAGCACAAATCCCCCCTCCTAGCATATATATATACCCTCCCCCAGCACAAATCCCCCTCCTAGCATATTTATACCCCCCCCCCAACACAAATCCCCCTCCTAGCATATATACCCTCCCCCAGCACAAATCCCCCTCCTAGCATATATACCCTCCCCCAGCACAAATCCCCCCTCCTAGCATATATATATACCCTCCCCAGCACAAATCCCCCTCCTAGCATATATACCCTCCCCCAGCACAAATCCCCCCTCCTAGGATATATACCCTCCCCCAGCACAAATCCCCCTCCTAGCATATATACCCTCCCCCAGCACAAATCCCCCTTCTAGCATATATACCCTCCCCCAGTACAAATCCTCCCAAATCCCCCTCCTAGCATAAATCCCCCTCAGCACAAATCCCCCTCCAAATAATCCCTATTAGCACAAATTCCCCATCCCAAAAAGTTCCCCCTCCTAGCACAAATCCTCACCCCTTCCTCAAACATGCCTTGCCCCCATGTTAACCGTGTGCCTACTGCCCAGGACAATCTTCAGCTTTCAGCGCTGTCACACTTTGAATGACAATTGCGCCATCATGCTGCACTGTACTTATATGACATTTTTATCATTTTTTGAGACAGGTAGAGATTTCTTTTGGTGGCATTTCATCACCACTTGGGGTTTTTGTTTTTTTTTTCTAAACAAATAGAAATAAAGCTTTTTTCTTTGTTTCGGGTTAAAAATGTAGCAAATAAGTAATTTTTCTTCTTCACTGATGGGCACTGATGAGGTGGCACTGAGACTGATAAGGCTGCACTGATGAGCACTGTTAAGGTTGATAAGGTGGCACTGATGGGCACTGATAAGGCGATAAGGTGGCACTGATGGGCACTGATAAGGCTGATAAGGTGGCACTGATGGGCACTGATAAGGCTGATAAGGTGGCACTGATGGGCACTGATAAGGCAGCACTGATAAGGCTGATAACGTAGCACTGATAGGCACTGATAAGGCTGATAAGGTGGCACTGTAAGGCACTGATAAGGTGGTACTGATGGGCACTGATTGGCACTGATAAGGCTGATAAGGTGTCACTGATAGGCACTGATAAGGCTGATAAGGTGGCACTAATGGTCACTGATAAGGCTGATAAGGTGGCACTGATAAGGCTGCACTGATGGGCACTGATAAGGCTGATAAGATGGCACTAATGGGCACTGATAAGGCGGCACTGATGGGCACTAATGAGGCTAAGGTGGCACTGATGGGCACTGATGAGGCTGCACTGATAAGGCTGATAAGATGGCACTAATGGGCACTGATAAGGCGGCACTGATGGGCACTAATGAGGCTGATAAGGTGGCACTGTTGGGCACTGATAAGGCTGAAAAGGTGGCACTAATGGGCACTGATAAGGCGGCACTGATAAGCTACACTGATGGACACTGATAAGCTGCACTGGTGGGCACTTATACAGTATGTTGCACTGATCAGTGAAAATGTGCCCTGTCACAGGAAAGCCAGTTATTGGCTTTCCTTTCCTCACACAGGGACAGGAAATGCCGATAACCAGCATTTGTTTACATGTGATGATCTGTGATTGGACACAGCTGATCACATGGTAAAGGGCCATTGTGATTGGCCCTGTACCTCAATCTCTGGTCACATACCACGCCCAATGCTTGCCCCAGGGGCGCGTGGCGGGGCAGGGTTCTGGGAAGACGTCAATAAGACGCCCTCCCGGAAATGGGCGACCACGACGTAGCCATCTTTTGGCTATAGCGTGCTCAGGAATAGTTTAAGGACAAAGTGAAGAGCTTCTTAGAATCTGGAAAGCCCTTTTAATAATAAGGGGGACCCCATGATACCACCCCCCCCCCCCCTTTGTGAATGAGTATCCGCTACACAGTACTCCTATTCATTCACAAAAAAGTCTGGCAAGCCCTTTATTAAAAAAAAAATCCCCCCCAAAAAAATCCCCCCCCCAAAAAAATCCCTCCCCAAAAAAATCCCTCATTGTAAATCCCATTGTCAGTCATGATGTCGGCTGCCGCCACCTTGCTAGGAAAAAGCCCCGGCATCCCGCCACATGTGAATGATCCCTGAGGGTAACACCAGCTCAACAAGCTGTCATTGGCTATAGGAAGGGGCTTGTGAGGACATCATTGCCCTTAGGTAATGGTGTGAAATCCACTCCGGGGATTTCCAGCAATGCAAGTAAATGGGTCAGGTTATGTTAGTGGTTGGTAAGCAGGACCATCTTTAATATTCATTGAACCCTGGGCAAACATTTTCTTGCCCCCCCCCCCCACCAATGCAATTTCGCTCTCCACCTGCTCTGATATATATACACACTAAATAGCAGCTAGACTCAAAATCAGTTTACTGAATCAGATCAGACAGCGACTGCGACTGGTTGCAAGAGGTTACAGCATATCATTACCGCTTACTGACTGGTTTCTATAGGTTACAGCACACATTACGGCTCACTGATTAGTTGCTAGAGGTAACAGCACACATTACGGCTCACTGATTAGTTGCTAGAGGTTACAGCACATATTACGGCTCACTGATTAGTTGCTAGAGGTTACAGCACACAATACGGCTCACCGTTTAGTTGCTAAAGGTTACAGCACACATTACGGCTCACTGAATATTTGCTAGAGGTTACAGCACACATTACAGCTTACCGATTAGTTGCTAGAGGTTACAGCACACATTACGGCTCACTGAATAGTTGCTAGAGGTTACAGCACACATTACGGCTCACTGAATAGTTGCTAGAGGTTACAGCACACATTACGGCTCACTGAATAGTTGCTAGAGGTTACAGCACACATTACGGCTCACTGAATAGTTGCTAGAGGTTACAGCAAATGATTTCTGCTTGTTAATTGGGTGCTAGAGATTACTGCACTTCATTACTGCTTACTGATTGGTCGCTAGAGGTTACAGGACATTATCTCCTCACTGCCTGCACACCATGGACTGGGGAGGTGAGGGGACCCATTAATAGACAGAAAACTCCTAGGGATGCTAGAACTCCTGGGATCAGTGGCAGTGCTGGGGGGGGGGGGGGTGTGATCAATGGCAATGCTGATTTTTTTACCGACTACCAATATAAAGAGGAGTTTCAACACTGGCCACCAATAAAATAGGGATTTACACTGACCACCAATGTAATAGGGGTTTGCACTGACCACCAATGTAATAGGGGTTTACACTGACCACCAATGTAATAGGGGTTTACACTGACCACCAATGCAATAGGGGTTTACACTGACCACCAATGCAATAGGGGTTTACACTGACCACCAATGCAATAGGGGTTTACACTGACCCCCAGTGTAATAGGGGTTTACATTGACCACCAATGCAATAGGGGTTTACACTGACCACCAATGCAATAGGGGTTTACACTGACCCCCAATGCAATAGGGGTTTACACTGACCCCCAGTGTAATAGGGGTTTACATTGACCACCAATGTAATAGGGGTTTACACTGACCACCAATGTAATAGGGGTTTACACTGACCACCAATGTAATAGGGGTTTACACTGATCACCAATGCAATAGGGGTTTACACTGACCACCAATGCAATAGGGGTTTACACTGACCCCCAATGTAATAGGGGTTTACACTGACCACCAGTGTAATAGGGGTTTACACTGACCACCAATATAATAGGGGTTTACACTGACCACCAATATAATAGGGGTTTACACTGACCACCAATATAATAGGGGTTTACACTGACCACCAATGTAATAGGGGTTTACACTGACCACCAATGTAAGGGGGACCTTCACACTGGCCACTAGTGTGAATGAAAGGATTCTACACCAAGCCCCAATGTAATGAGAAGATTTACACTGACCACCAATGTAACTGAGACATTTAGCCTGCGTTCACATTTGTGTGTCGGGAACGCATGCAAAATCGACACCACAGAAACGTGCCGCCCTTTAGCAGATACACAGAAGTGCCACTAATTGTTAATGACACCCTCACGCATCTGCTGACATGTGCTGTGGCACCGTGTGATTTGGAAAAAGTGTTAGGGACTTTCTTCTGCATTTCTGGCGCATAGAGCAGCCCATTGAAATGAATGGGCTGCCCTACACTTTACCTACATCTTTATCCACTCTATCTTTTCCCCCCAAACCCCCGCTGACCTCTGCACCCCAAACCTCCCCCATTCTCTTCACTCCAACCCTCCACCCCTTTAACTCTACCTGCCCCCTCTGCTCATCTTTGCACCCACATTACTTACCTCTATACATCCCCCTCCTTGCTCACCTGTGCACCCCAAATTGTCATTCCTTCTCTGCCTACCTCTGCACACCCCACACTAACCCCCGCTCCCTCCACCAATTTGCTTTACCTTTGCAGAACAGGCTGATGTTAGGCTTAATGACCACAGTTGCAGGCAGGACTTTCAAGCATGCCCCTTTACCTCCCCAGTGAGCAGCATTCAGTATAGGTGATGGTGGATATGACCTCAGGGAGGTATGATATACATATGAATGCTGCCTTTATTTACATACCAATGCCGCCGCCCGTAGCTATTTACATATCAATGCCGGTTATTTATATATAAGCACAGGGTTTGCAGGTGAGTCATCTGTACACAACAATAGAGCAGAGCTGGGCAGAATTAGTAGCAGCACTTCACACTGAGATATCGGGACACAGCACAGGACTAAAACTTTAAGGGATGAGGGGAATTTAAACCAGGATATTTTGCAAGTATGAGGCAGCTGCTTTGGGCCCCACAACAATGACAGGGCCCAGGGCAGCTGCCCCTTTTGCCCTGCCTTAAAGAGGGCTCTGTTGGTAAGGACGTGGCGGGTGCAAATAGCCGCTGCTTCCTTAACAACCATGGACAGCCAGGATAGCGGTGACATCATAGGCCATGTGGTCATATGTAGGTAATGATCTAACCCACTCCATTCCCTGGCCATTTGAATGGCCAGGGACTCCCTATAGCAGGGGTCTCCAAACTTTCAAATCAAAGGGCCAGTTAACTGCCCTGCAAACTTTAGGGGGGGCCAGACTGCGGCCAGTGGGAGTAAAAAATGCTCCGGAATCAGTTGGAGAAAACAATGCCAAAGGCTTGGTGGTCAGTGGAAGTAAAAAAATTACGTAATTGGTGTCAGTGGGAGGAATAGTGCCCCATCATTGATGTCAGTGGGAGGAATAGTGCCCCATCATTGGCATCAGTGGGAGGAATAGTGCCCCATCATTGGTATTAGTGGGAGGACTAGTGCCCCATTGCTGGTATCAGTGGGAGGAATAGCGCCCCATCATTGGTGTCAGTGGGAGGAATAGTGCCCCATCATTGGTATCAGTGGGAGGAATAGCGCCCCATCATTGGTGTCAGTGGGAGGAATAGTGCCCCATCATTGGTATCAGTGGGAGGAATAGCGCCCCATCATTGGTGTCAGTGGGAGGAATAGTGCCCCATCATTGGCATCAGTGGGAGGAATAATGCCCCATCATTGGTATCAGTGGGAGGAATAATGCCCCATCATTGGTGTCAGTGGGAGGAATAGTGCCCCATCATTGGTTTCAGTGGGAGGAATAGTGCCCCATCATTGGTGTCAGTGGGAGGAATAGTGCCCCATCATTGGTGTCAGTGGGAGGAATAGTGCCCCATCATTGGTATCAGTGGGAGGAATAGTGCCCCATCATTGGTTTCAGATGGAGGAATAGTGCCCCATCATTGGTATCAGTGGGAGGAATAGTGCCCCATCACTGGTATCAGTGGGAGAAATATTGCCCCATAATTGGTATCAGTGGGAGGAATAGTGCCCCATAATTGGTGTCTGTGGGAGGAATAGTGCCCCATCATTGGTGTCAGTGGGAGGAATAGTGCCCCATCATTGGTGTCAGTGGGAGGAATAGTACCCAATTATTGGTGTCAGTGGGAGGAATAGTACCCTATTATTGGTGTCAGTGGGAGGAATAGTGCCCCATCATTGGTGTCAGTGGATAGAATAATGCTTCTTATCAGTGGAACTGCCCCAAGGACCACATAAAGTGAAGTCGCCTCCCCCCTCTAAACAAAAAAGAAAGCATACCAGACCCTTTGCTTCCTTAGCAACCACTGACAACCATAACCTGTCATGCTGAATGCTCTAAACATAGGGATCAGCTCATCCCTACTAAGGTAAAGAAGAATTTCTGGTAAAAGCTCCACCTTTTATTTCTTGGTGCTGACTATCTACTCTGCGCTTTACATACACATCAGTCCCTGCTCCCAAGGAGCTTGCAATCTAAAGCTTCGTACACATGATCAGATTTTCGGACGATAGCGCGTATAGTGACATGTCAGGGATTTCGTCATACAAACCTGTAAAGTTACGGTGCCCTTTAAGGCGGCCCTGTGTTGGGGAGCGATGAGTAATATTATTTCCGCCATGGGATCCTCTGATCTCCACATACCTGACGTACCTGTTCATCGCTCGGCTCGTCATACCGGTCGATCGGCATTGTTCACTCTCATCTTTATAATTGTTTTGTCGAGTTCTTAGAAAGCACAGGACTCCTTCCTGACTTCTATTCATCAATAACTGAAGTCTTAGAACAATAACCCCCAGTCCGGGATGAGTGCCGCAGACTTTTCCAAATTTGGCGGTTGCAAAATAAACTTGCAAGACTTTCATACTGTCTGCAGGAACCCAGAAGAAGCGGGAACTGGGCTCACAAGCAACATCTTCCTCTGATGTCATAGAGATGGAACATTAAATCATTGTCTCAATGATTTACATTGTAGGCAATCCCAATCACTGAACTCTGGAGACCAACTCTGTGGGTTACCGTCCTTTCTGGTCATATCAGTCAGGGGCTAGACCAGAGACGAGAAGTTAGGAATAAACTTCCGATAATAGTTGGCAAAGCCAAGAAAACGCTGCAGAGGGTGCAAACCCACGGGGTCGGGGCCAATTTAGGACTGCTGAAAGTTTCTCTGGGTCCATCAAAAAACCAGCAGTGGTAATGACATAACCCAGGAATTTAACCTGTTCACGATAGAATTCGCACTTCTCCAATTTACAATAGAGATTGTTCTCTCTTAGTTTCTGAAGCACACAACAGACATCTGTGTGGTGGCTCTCCAGGGGCTTGAAAAATATGAGGATATTGTCGAGATAAACCACCACACATAACTGCAACAAATCTCGGAGGACATCGTTAATAAATTCCTAGAAAACTGCCGGGGTGTTACAAAGGCCAAAAGGCATTATGAAGTATTCATAATGACCTGTTCTGGTATTAGATGCAGTTTTCCACTTGTTGCCCTCCTTAATCCTCACGAGATTATATGCCCTTCTCAAATCAAGCCTCGTGAAAACCGTTGCTCCCTTGAGGCGGTCAAATAACTCCGCAATCAACGGAATCGGAAAGGCATTCTTAATCGTGAAACAATTGAGACCCCTATAATCAATACAAGGTCTCAGTTCACCACTCTTCTTCTTCACAAAGAAGAAACCAGCACCAGCAGGAGATGAGGATTTGTGGATGAAACCTCGAGTAATTGCATCTGCAACCTACTTCTCCATGACCTTATCCTCCAAGACTGACAAAGGGTAAACCCGGCCACGAGGGGGTATGGCAGCAGGCCGAAGGTCAAATGCTCAATCATACGACTGGTGTGGAGGCAAACTACCGGCTTGACCTTTGTCAAAGACATCGCTAAAATCGCAGTACTCCTCCGGCAGGGAGGAGAGTGAAGAGGTGCACAGGACCTTGGCTACCTTCTGGAAGCATGTCTTACTGCATTGTGGCGACCAGGAGAGAACCTCAGCATGGAGCCAATCAAGAGGGGCTGTGCCTCTGTAACCAAGGATAACCAATAACCAGCGGAAACTTAGGTGAGGAAATAACTTGGAATTGGATTATCTCATGGTGAATAGCCCCTACGGCCATGGACAGCAGAACCGTCTCATGAGTCACATGGGCAGGCTGTAGAGGTCTCCCGTCAAGAGCCTCAATGGCAAGTGGAGTGTCACGTAGCTGCAGCGGAATCGAGTGCTGCGATACAAAGGCAGCATCAATGAACAGGCCTGCAGCCCCAGAATCGATTAGAGCCTGCATCTCGACGGACGATTCAGCCCAAGAAAGGGTAACCCAAACCAGTGGCTTATCTTTCAGGATAACTGGGGACGAAACAATGCCACCTAAGGTCTGTCCGTGACAGGACCTTAAGGTTCGGGCGTTCCCTGGACAGGTAGGATAAGACTTCAAAAAGTGACCTACCTGGCCACAATCTCTCCCTCCTCCTAAAGGCTCTCTCATCTACAGGGAGACGTGTGAAACCCAAGTGCATGGGTTCATCTTCACTGACCGACTCAGTACCAGGAGGCATGAGAGGTGAGAGAGGCACGGGTGGGACTGCAAAGCTCAGAGGCAAATGTACAGGAGGCTTCCGCAAGCGCTCCTTAAAAGAGAGTCTTTCTCTGCGTCTGGAGTCAATGAGGATGGCAAACGTGATTAACCTCTCCAGCTCAGTGGGGATATCTCCTGCTGCTATCTCATCCTTGATGGTATCCGAGAGACTATGAGAAAAAGCAGCCACGAGACCTCATTGTTCCAAGCTGCCAGAGTACGGAATTCAATGGCGTAATCGGCAACAGTTCTCTTACTCTGTTTGATGGACATGAGGCACTTGGCAGCAGAAGGTGGAGCATGTGGGAACGTCAAATACCATTTTAAAGGAGGCCACAAACTCAGGGTAACTCAAGACAACAGGTTTTTGCATCTCCCATAGAGGGTTTGCCCAGGCCAAGGCTTTCTCAGAAAGCAAAGATATCATGAAACCTGCTTCTGTCCATGGGGAACGCCTGGGGTATATCTCAACCTGGTTGAGAAACCCTCTGCATTGGACTGGATTGCCCCCAAATTGCTGGTGAAGCGGAGCGGAACCAGACATACTTCTTATAGAGGTAATGCTCAAGGCGGGTGCCTGCACAGAGACTGGAGCAGCAGCAGGGACGGCCTGCAACTCAGGTTGTACCGGAGCAACCACAGTGGGAGATTCCAGGTGAGCCATCTGACTCAGGAGCGTTTGTAACACCATGGCAAACTGATCCATGCGGAGATCCTGCTCATCCAATCTGGAAAAAATATTACCAACAAGTGGATTGACTGCATCTTCTGAATTCATGGCCTTCGCCTACTGTCAGAAACCATGAAATCAGACCGAGACAGAAGTACAGTTAAATCTCACTTGTTTAATAATAATAAAAAAAGGTAAACAGAGTAAGCGTAGTCAAAACATAGCCAGAGTTCAGGAACCGGAACGGATAGTCAGACAAGCCAAAACGTCAGGGAGCCAGAGAACAGCGTAGTAGAACAGCAAGCAAGATCTGGAGCCAGAGGAAATCTCTAGAGATGTGACCAAGGCAAAGGCAGAGATCATCTGGACTGGACGGCTTAAGTAGGCAGGACTGACGAGCAGGATATCATCAACAGGTGAGTCACCGTGGAGAGATAGGAGCTGGTAATTAGCTGACAGCTGAGTGGCCAGCTCTGAGAAGGAAGGGCTGAGCCCAGCCCTGACAGGATGTCCCTCATTGCTCTATGGGCAGTCCCTCCTCTATGATTGGTCCGGAGTATCCTGGGACGGCAGTATATATGGAGATTTCCATGTTGATGAATCTCAATGTCACTTCTTTTTTTCGAACAATTGGTTATCAGTTTTCTATCACATTGAACCACCCCGCCCCCGACACCTTTCGCTATAACACTCTATATACACTATATTACCAAAAGTATTGGGACACCTACCTTTACAGCCACATGAAATGATCTTAGTCCAGAGGGTTCAATATTGAACCCTCAGCTTCACAGCTTCAACTCTTCTGGGAAGGCCGTCCACAAGGTTGAGGAGGGTGTCTATGGGAATGTTTGCCTGTCTTTCTAGAAGTGTATTTGTGAGGTTAGGTACTGATGATGGACAAGAAGTCTCCGCTCTAATTCATCCCAAAGGTGTTCTATCGGGTTGAGGTCAGGACTCTGTGCAGGCCAGTCAAGTTCCTCCACCCCAAACTCGCTCATCCATGACTTTATGGACCTTGCTTTGTGCACTGGTCCAAACCATTTGGAGGATTATGGTGTGGGGTCGTTTTTCAGGGGTTGGGGTTGGCCCCTTAGTTCCAATAAAGGGAAATCTTAAGGTGTCATCATACCAAGACATTTTGGACAATTTTATGTTCCCAACTTTGTGGGAACAGTTTGGGAATGACCCCTTCCTGTTCCAAAATGACTGCGCACCAGTGTACAAAGCAAGGTCCATAAAGACATGGATGAGCGAGTTTGGGGTGGAGGAACTTGACTAGTCCTGACCTCAACCCCATAGAACACCTTGGGGATGAATTAGAGCGGAGACTGCGAGCCAGGCCTTCTCGTCCAACATCAGTGCCTGACCTCACAAATGCTCTTCTGGAAGAATGGTCAAACATTCCCATAGACACCCTCCTAAACCTTGTGGAGAACCTTCCTAGAAGACTTGAAGCTGTTATAGCTGCAAAGGGCGGAGCCAACTCAACATTGAACCCTACGGACTAAGACTGGGATGCCATTAAAGTTCATGTGCGTGTAAAGGCAGGCGTCCCAATACTTTTGGTAATATTGTATATATCTTCGTCCACAGGACACGCGCCGGCCTGCCGGTCGGTGTGATAATTTCCACGTTTGCTTTGTTTGGTGGCAATTGAGTTTTATTGCACCCGGTCTCATAAAGTGTAATATAATCTGCAGAGAAACCTAAACAATACTTTGTATCCCGTCAGGCCGTCCCTGAGCGCAGACCATCCCGGACTGCTGATACATATTGATTTTTTTTCAGTAAAAGCCGATACATAGTCACATCACAGAGGGGGGATGGTAAAGGAATGCTGAAACTTATAGTTCCTCTTAAGTCAGTGAGTTTCTTAGGGCTTAGTTTCCACCTACAGCCGAGTGCAATCGAGTGCGGGAGATGACAAACGCACGGGGTTTTTTTTTTCGTTCTTCTGCGCTACGTGAATTCGCATGACAGACGCGGAAAAGAAGCCCCTGTACCTGCGTGAGCGCTGAACTTCACGCATTATTTTTGCCGCATCCGGAGTGCCATTAACCACTTCAGCTCCGGAAGGTTTTACACCCTTCATGGCCAGATCATTTTTTAACGATTCGGCACTGCGCTACTTTACCTGGTAATTGCGCAGTCGTGCGACGCTGTACCCAAACTAAATTTATATCATTTTTTTTCACACAAATAGAGCTTTCTTTTGGTGGCGTTTGATCACCAATGGGTTTTTTTTTTTAATTTTTTGGGATATAAACAAAAAAAGACCGATAATTTTGAAAAAAAAAAAAAAAACAATATTTTTTACTTTCTCCTATAAAACATCCAATACAAAAATAAAAAAAAAAAATCTAATTTCTTCATTTTTTTTTTCACACAAGTAGTGCTTTCTTTTGGTGGCATTTGATCACCAATTTTTTTTTTTTTTTTTGCGATATAAACAAAAAAAGACCGACAATTTTGAAAAAAAAAAAAATATATATTTTTTGCTTTCTGCTATAAAACATCCAATACAAAAATTAAAAAAAAAATCGAATTTCTTCATTTTTTTTTCACACAAATAAAGCTTTTTTTTTTGGTGGCATTTGATCACCAATGGGGTTTTTTTTTTTTTTTGGGATATAAACAAAAAAGACCGACAATTTTGAAAAAAAAAAAAATAAAAAAAAATACTTTTTACTTTCTGCTATAAAGCATCCAATACAAAAATTTTAAAAAAATCTAATTTCTTCATTTTTTTTCACACAAATAGAGCTTTTTTTTGGTGGCATTTGTTAACCAATGGGGTTTTTTTTTAGTTCTTTTGCGATATAAACAAAAAAAAGGCCGACAATTTTGAAAAAAAATATATTTATTTTTTACTTTCTCCTATAAAACATCCAATACAAGAATAAATTTTAAAAAATCAAATTTCTTCATAAATGTAGGCCAAAATGTACTCTGCTACATATTTTTGGTAAAAAAAAAAGTATATTAAGTGTATTTTTTTTTTTTGAGCCAAATACTGTCAGGCCTGGAGTAAGTAAAAATCATAATAAGTGTATATACTGTTTGGTTTGTGTGAAAGTTGGCATCTAAAAACAATGGGATATACACTGGAACTTTTATTTTGTTTATTTTATATATTTTTTTTTTTTTATAATTTATTTTATACTAGTAATGGCGGTGATCAGCGACTTATAATGGGTCTGCGATAGTGCGGCGGACAATCTGACACTAACCGATGCTGGGGGGAACTGGCTAACTGCCACTGACATCAATAGTGACACTAATACAGTGGTCAGTGATAATACTATATACTGTCACTGTACTACTGACACTGGCTGACACTGGCTGGGAAGGGGGTTAACATCTAGGGGCGATCAAGGGGTTAAATGTGTGCCTAACAATGTGTAAATGTGTGTTTTACAATGTGCTGCCTTTTTACTAATAATCTCTTTGTTTCTTATTCCTGCTTTGCGGGGATGAGAAACTGCCAGATCGCCCCCTGTGTACAGAGCTCTGGGCTGTGATTGGACCCGGCCATGAATCATTGGGCGGGACTTGCTGACAAGCTCTCTCGCTGTGTACAATCACAGTGGGAGCTGGGGGGGGGGGGCAAATGTGTGCAGCCCAAATCTGGAAGTAGGCAGCAACGTACGGGTACATTGTTTTGCCATAGCTCCCAACTGTCCCTGATTTCGAGGGACTGTCCCTGATTTCGAGCAAAGTCCCTCTTTCCTCCTCATTTGTCCCTCATTTTGGTCTGATAGAGTTGCATAAAAAATGCACTTTTTATCTTTCAAAAAGTGTTTCCAAGTGCTAAACTTTTCATCCAAATTCTAAATTTCTGCATTTGTCAATTTTAGGAGCCAATATAAAGGAATATTAGTGGTAAAGAAAAAGCACTTGCGGATATAATTAACCTTTTTTTTTTTTGGTTATGTCCCCTTTAAGGGGTGTGGCAGGGGGGGCGTGTATTATGCCTACATACCTTTGCTAGTAAGTGTCCCTCATTCCCATCTTAAAACGTTGGGAGGTGTGGTTTTGCCTACAGCGGCCGCCCATCCGTAGTACATTGCAGGTGGGGGGTGGGAAGCGGTTATTAATGCAAAGGGCTGCACTGCGTGCAACAAACGCGGAAAAGAGCTCTATGACTCCTCTCCAAAACAACATCGCACCTGGTTTGCGCGAAAATCAGCGCGTTCGCCGATGCATGGGGGGGGGACAGGTTTATGTGCAAATATAAAGAAAAACGCGCAATTTTGCTTTCCCAACATGCGGCCGTGTAAACCTAGCGTACAGAGCCGGATTACCGAATAGGCAAAGTAGGCATCAGCCTAAGGGCCCCGCGCCAGTTAAGGGCCCACGCGACAACGGATCAAAATAATATTGATTTGATCTTGAAAGGAAATGACAATGAAGAATTCTTGACGACTTTTACCTCCTTTTCAGCTTTTCAGCGCTCTCACACTGTGAGTGACCATTGCGCGGTCATACAACGCTGTACACATATGGCATTTTTATAATTTTTTTCTTCAACAAAAATAGAGTTTTCTTTTGGTGGTATTTAATCACCACTGGAATTTCCTTTTATTTTTTGCTAAATAAAAAAAAAAAAAAAGAATTTTTCTTCGTTTGTTATAAATTTTGAAAAAAAAATATAAAAATCTTTCTTCATAAATTTAGCCCAAACGTTATTCTGCTCCATTTCTTTGGTGCAAAAAATATCCCAAACCTGTGTATATTATTTAGTCTGTAGGAAGGTTATAGAGTCTACAAACTATGGGATATATATATCTGAAAATCGATCAATCCTGATGTACTGACGGCCGATCTCATTGCTGGAGGCCCAAAAATGCCAGAACAGTACAAATCCCCTCCAAATGACCCCCTTTTTGGAAAGTAGACAGTCCAAGGTATTTAATAAGGGGCACAGCGAGTTTTTCGAAGTTATAATTTTTTTGGAAAATAAAGAAATTTAAATTTTTTTTTTTTTTTTTTTTTTGTACATACTGTCACCAGTGCGGTACGGCGACATCATATAACGGGTGTGGCGGTGATCAGGGACACTGACTGGTGACAGTAGGAGAAAAAAAAATGTAATCATTATTTTTTCAATTTCTTTTTTATTAAATTCTTTTTCTTTCTTTTTATGATTTTTTTTTTTTTTTTATCTAACATACTGTTACTAGAACAATACCGTGTTATCATAGTAACACTCTACTACTCTGGGGAAGTGATCAGGATTTTTTTTTTTTTTACACATTAGGATTGCTTATACCAGTGAATTTCATTTGTAGGAGCAACCATTTATACTGAATGAAACTGACTCATTCAGTGTGTCTTGTTGTGATTATCTGTGATTGGCCACAGCTAATCACATGCTACAGATGTGCGGTGATTGGCCCTGTCTGTATCATGTGATCACTATGACCAATCACAGCTAGCTTGTACACAATGGATGGCATGAAAGGAAGCCATCCACTGTGTACAACGGTCATGTGATCTGCTGTGATTGTCCACAGCTAACCACATGGTACAGATGTGTGGTGATTGGCCCTGTCTGTATCATGTGATCACTATGACCAATCACAGCTAGCTTGTACACAATGGATGGCATGAAAGGAAGCCATCCACTGTGTACAACGGTCATGTGATCTGCTGTGATTGTCCACAGCTAACCACATGGTACAGATGTGTGGTGATTGGCCCTGTCTGTATCATGTGATCACTATGACCAATCACAGCTAGCTTGTACACAATGGATGGCATGAAAGGAAGCCATCCACTGTGTACAACGGTCATGTGATCTGCTGTGATTGTCCACAGCTAACCACATGGTACAGATGTGTGGTGATTGGCCCTGTCTGTATCATGTGATCACTACGACCAATCACAGCTAGCTTGTACACAATGGATGGCATGAAAGGAAGCCATCCACTGTGTACAACGGTCATGTGATCTGCGGTGATTGTCCACAGCTAACCACATGGTACAGATGTGCGGTGATTGGCCCTGTCTGTATCATGTGATCACTATGACCAATCACAGCTAGCTTGTACACAATGGATGGCATGAAAGGAAGCCATCCACTGTGTACAACGGTCATGTGATCTGCTGTGATTGGTTACAGCAATCACATGGTACAGGGAGCAAGCCACTACGCTGATCAGCCAATCCGACAGACACGGCCGGTGACTGATCGCTCCACAGCACTGCCCCATAGACGAGCCGCGTTCCAGGAGGACGTCCTATGAGTTAAATCCGGCACTGCTAGCGTATTATGAACCCGCATTTTCTAACACTTCTTATTGCAGGTTTTTTTGTTAACCACTTGCCAACCGCCGCACGCCAATATACGTCGGCACAATGGCAGCGGTGGGAAAATGGGCGTACCTGTACGTCCCCTTTAATTGGCGGGGCTAGCAGGCCCTCGCCCGCCGCGTACAGCGTGACCGTGTCCGCGGGCTCGATGTCCACGGCGGGCCCGCGATCGTGTCACGGAGCGGAAGAGTGGGGAGGTGCCTATGTAAACAAGGCATTTCCCCGTTCTGGCTTGTGACATGACAGAGATCTACTGCTCCCTGTCATCGGGAGCAGTGATCGCTGTCATGTGAGTAGTAGCCCCTCCCCTCTACAGTTAGAATCACTCCCTAGGACACACTTAACCCCTTGATCGCCCCCTAGTGGTTAACCCTTTCCCTGCCAGTGTCACTTACACAGAAATCAGTGCATTTTTATAGCACTGATCGCTGTATAAATGACAATGGTCCCAAAATAGTGTCAAAAGTGTCTGATGTGTCCGCCATAATGTCGCAGTCACGGTAAAAATCGCAGATCGCCGCCATTACCAATTTTAAAAAAAATTTATAATAAAATCTATCCCCTATTTTGTAGATGTTATAACTTTTGCACAAACCAATCAATATACGCTTATTGCGATTTTTTTTACCAAAAATATGTAGAAGAATACGTATCGGCCTAAACTGAGGAAAAGAATGTTTTTTATATATTTGTTGGGGAATATTTATTACAGCAAAAAGTAAAAAAATTTTGCTTTTTTTTCAAAATCGTCGCTCTTTTTTTTGTTTATAGCGCAAAAAATAAAAACCGCAGAGGTGATCAAATACCACCAAAAGAAATCTCTATTTGTGGGGGGAAAAAGGACGTCAATTTTGTTTTGCTGTACCGCCGCACGACCGCGCAATTGTCAGTTAAAGTGACGCAGTCGCTTTGGTCAGGAAGGGGGGTAAAATCTTCCGGGGCTGAAGTGGTTAATGTCTTACACACATAGGGTAGTCCCTTCATTTGCCCTATGAGAGCGACAAATGCGCCAAAGAAGCTCCTGTCTGGGTGTTGAGCTTCACACATTGTTTTGACGCGCGTGAAAACTTGCGTCTGTTTGCCGCGTTTGGGGTGCCATGAACACCTTCAGGGGTTGATTTTTTTTTTTTTGTGCACGTTTCATAAACACGCGTAAAAACGCACGCTTTTCACGCATGTTCACGGCGCGCTCAGATGTGAATGGAGCCCAAGGGATCTAGAAATCCACGGTTACGTGAATCCCCGTGGCTCTCCATTATATTCTTACACACACACACATACACCGGCCCGGCACCGGAATGTGATACCGCTGAGCGCCATTTCCATCCAGCGGGTTCTTATATGTCCCGACCATACAATTCTCCGTTCTCCCCCCCCCGAGGACACGTGATCCGCTCCTTATAAATGGAACAATTAGAGCAGCAGGGGGGCTCATGCATTATAAATCGGCATCATTCATTGTCGTGTCCCGGCGCAGTAAACACCAACTGTTACAAACTGCGGTTTTTATCCACGCCGAGCGCTGATCCGTATCTCCTACACAAAGGTTCTAAAGTTTCCCGGCTTGGCTTTCTTCTGGTCAGGACTCAGGAGGGATGTTTGAAGTAGACCTGCCTTGAACCCGGGGCAAATCTGGGCAATCCCAACCGGGAGGGTGATGGAACCTTCAGAAGGATCGATAGATCAACAGTTATAGACAGCTAAAGTTACTGGCAAGTCTTTGCTTGGCTCCTCCCACTCTGCCTCCCTATTGGTCAGTAGGGCTACCCAGTGTCGGGAACGGGTCATCTAGAGGCCAGGGTGAACATGCCAAACTGCGTCCCCTCCCCCAAGATGTATGAGCATTATGTGTCAAACCCCCCCCCCCCCCCCCAAAAAAAAAATAGACAACTAATCTGCATGCTTACCCCTCAAACATAAATCCCCCCTCCTCCCAGTACAAATCCACCCCCCCCCCCCGCTGAATCCCCTCCCCCCAAGAGTTGTAAAAATTATGTGTCAGAAAAAATCCCCCCCCCCCCAAAAAAATTGAGCACTAATCTGCATGCTTACCCCCCAAGCATTAATCCCCCCTCCTCACAGTACAAATCCACCCCCCCCAGCTGAATCCCCCCCCCTCCAAGAGTTGTAAGAATTGTGTGTCAGAAAAAAAATCACCCCCCACCCCCACCCCCACAAATCCCCCTCCCAAAAAAAAGGACTCCTCCCCCTAGCACAAACTCCCCCGCTCCCCTCTGCTAGCACAAATACATTTCCCCCATCCCTCCTCTCAACACAAATCCCCCCCCCCCTCCAAATCACCGCTCCTAATACACCTCCCTAAATTTCCCCTCCCTAGAACAATTCTTACTTCCTGCCGCACCCCAAATTCCCCCTCCCAACACAGATACCCTCCCCCAAATCTCCTTGTGGTACCCCCGCACCTCACATGATGATACCACAGTGCCCAGGGCAGCTGCCCCTCCCATCTACTCTTGTCCCGGCACTGGGGCTACCCATCATATTAAAAGACCACCACTCCCAATACAAGTCTTGTCTAAGAAACCCGTCCTCTGGCAGGTTCCACCCACCAGGGGCTTAATTGTAGATTTTAATAGACTGGAGGGCAGGTTGAGGGGGTGGAAGGCGTAAAAAAAATAACCCCTCTGAGTCAGATTTAGAATTCTCCAATCAACAGGGAGCATGAGTTTTGCTGAAGCTCTATATCTGACATAGCATGTTGGGGCCTCTACAGAGATCCCACTGCTTTAACACATAGAGTAAGGGGCCTTTCCAGTAGGACTCCATGCCAGCATGACACACAGTTGCCAGTCAGGCTGGTTGCTGTTTGAATGGCCAGCCTGAGTAAAAAAGCCTATTCCTGCCAGCAAGCTGCAAAGAAGGTCTCTTTCAATGTGAGAGGAAGCAGTGGTCTCTCTAGAGTTCTGTAATATGCAAAGTCCATGCTCTTTTCTGATTAGGAAGCTCTAGTTCTGACTCAGTAGAGGGTGTGTCGGATCTCTGCATTCAGTTACATATGTCAGTTTCACACACACAGTTACACTATTTGGGCCCAGTGTGAAACCTGCCAGTGCCAACCAGTGCCACCTGTCAGTGCCAACCAGTGCCATCTGTCAGTGCCAACCAGTGCCACCTGCCAGTGCCAATCGGTGCCATCTGTCAGTGCCAACCAGTACCACCTGCCAGTGCCAATCAGCGCCACCTGCCAGTGCAAACCAGTGCCACCTGCCAGTGCCAATCAGTGCCAACCAGTGCCATCTGCCAGTGCCAACCAGTGCCATCTGTCAGTTCCACCTGCCAGTGCCAATCAGTGCTAACTGCCAGTGCTAATCAGTGCCATCTATCAGTGCCAATCAGTGCCACCTGTCGGTGCCAGTCAGTGCTAATCAGTGTTTCCAATCAGTGCCACCTGTCAGTGCCAATCAGTGCTTCCAATCAGTGCCACCTAATATCGGTGCCAGCCAATGCCACCTATCAGTGCCAATCAGTGTTTCTAATTAGTGCCACCTACCAGTGCCTATAAGTGCCAGTCAGTGCCGCCAATCAGTGTACCGTAGTGTATTGTACTGAGGACATCTAGTGTGTGGTAGAGTGACAGGAGCAAGCAGGGGGGCAGTGGACTGGGAGTGGGTGAGTTTATGAGGTGAAGGGGAAAAAAATGAAAAATCGGCCTAAAATATCAGCCGCAAAAATCATCATAATATCTGCCATCAGCCTCCCCGATTTCTAAATATCGGCATCTGCCAGGGGAAAAACAGTATTGGTCGACCTCTATTGTTAAGTATAGGGGTGACCAGTGAAAGTTTTAGAGGGAAGAGGAAGATGCCACTAGAGAGGGAACAAGAAGGATGAGATGGTAGAGTTGTAGGTGAGACTGAATGTGAGCTGGGATAGGTAGGAGGGGAACCACGAAAGAGCAGAGTCTAGAAGGCAAAAAAAGAGTGGAGCTTTCTGAGGAAGTGGTCGGAACGAGTGGTCAACTGTGTTGAAGGCGGCACAAAGGTCTAATAGCAGGAGTACGAAGTAGCAGTTTTTGGTTTTAGCAGATAGTAGGTCATTAGTGAGTTTAAGAAGGGCAGTTTCTATAGAGTGTTGTGGATAAAAGTCAGACTGTAAGGGGTCCAGAAGGTTGTTGTCAGTGGGGAGGTGGCTCAGATGGTTGTAGATGAGAGGTGTTTTAGGCCTTTAGAAATAAACAAGGGCAAAGAGATGGGTATTAGGTTGTTCAGACAGGTGGGACATAAACATGCAATGGTCAGCCCCATACTTAACAAGTCCTCACTGGACCCCACCAGTTTGAACAACCTAAAACCCATCACATTTCTCCCTTTTATTTCCAAATGCCTAAAATGCCTGGTCTACAACCGTCTGAGCCACCTCCATACTGATAACAACCTTCTTCACCCTGTAAGGGGTCCAGAAGGTTGTTTTTAGTGGGGAGATGGTTCAGATGGTTGTAGATGAGAGGTGTTCTAGGCATTTAGAAATAAACAAGGGCAAAGAGATGGGTATTAGGTTATTCAGACTGGTGGGATCCAGTTAGGACTTGTTAAGTATGGGGGTGACCAGTGCATGTTTTAGAGGGGAGAGGAAAATGTCACTAGAGAGAGAACAAGGAGGAGGCGGTAGAATTGTAGGTGAGACTGAAGGTGCTGAGATAAGAGGAGAACCTTAAAAGAACAGTCTTGGAAGAAGCCAACGGAGTGAAGCTTTGTAAAGAAGAACGAGTGGCCAACTGTGTTGAAGGTGACAGAAAGGTCTGATAGTATGAGTATAGAGTGGTTTCCATTGGGTTTAACAGTTAGTCATTAGTGAGTTTTAGGAGGGCAGTTCCTAGAGTAGAGTATTGTGGGTGAAGGCCAGTATGTAAAGGGTGAAGAAGGTTGTTATTAGTATGGAGGTGGCTCAGACAGTTGTAGACCAGGCATTCTAGGCATTTGGAAATAAACGTGAGAAAGGAGGTGGGTTTAAGTTGTTCAAACTGGTGGGGTCCAGTGAGGACTTGTTAAGTATGGGGGTGACCAGTGCATGAGGGGAGAGAAAAATTTCACTAGAGAGAGAACAAGGAGGAGGCGGTAGAATTGTAGGTGAGACTGAAGGTGCTGAGATAGGAGGAGAACCTTGAATGAACAGTCTTGGAAGAAGCCAATGGAGTGGAGCTTTGTAAAGAAGAACGAGTGGCCAACTGTGTTGAAGGTGACAGAAAGGTCTGATAGTATGAGTATAGAGTGGTGTCTATTGGTTTTAACAGTTAGTCATTAGTGAGTTTTAGGAGGGCAGTTCCTGTAGAGTATTGTGGGTGAAGGTCAGATTGTAAAGGGTGAAGAAGGTTGTTATCAGTATGGAGGTGGCTCAGACGGTTGTAGACCAGGCATTCTAGGCATTTGAAAATAAATGGGAGAAAGGAGGTGGGTTTTAGGTTGTTCAAACTGGTGGGGTCCAGTGAGGGCTTGTTAAGTATGGGGCTGACCATTGCATGTTTTATGGGGGGGGTGGGAAGATGCCACTACAGAGGGAAGGATTGAAGATGTGAGTAAGAGTGCGTTGAATACAGCGAGAGGGTGACTGGAGTAGTAGTGAGGGAAGGAGGTCCAAGGACCGGTGAGGAGATGGGCATCAGGGAAAAGTTTGGCATCCTCCTCTGTAGTCACTGGGTCGAAAGAAGAGGGTGTTGAATTTGGTGGTAGAGACGGTATGTTGAACACGTTACGCATTGAGTACAATGTATGTTCCTCTCAGACTCTTCTGATTTTTTTGATAATAACCAACACTGCAGATTGTTGATTTCCTCAGTACCTAACAGGCTTGCAGTTTGTTGGTTTAGGATACATGATGGCTTCCTCCATTGATGACCACTGACTTCTGGTGTATATTTTGAATGGTTTTCTGGAAAAATGTCTGACCTTAACCTACATAGTCATGGCAGCTTCTATTGTAGCCTTCTCACACAGGTGATAGATTCCTTTTAATCGCCTCCATCAAGCGGGAATGTGATAAGAAGGGAACGATTGCTCCCCCATGATATGGCAGATCGTTTGTAGCCTCAGACCACACACACTTGGAGTATTTTTATCCTTCCACTTTCCGGGTGATCATTTCACAACTTCCTCTTCGAGTTAAGAGTTAACGTAGTGAGTTCACACCCGTACTTGTGAAATCTGCCACAGCGCCTGTTCTCCTGTCCTCCAGGCTTTGTGCTGTGACACTGGATCACCGTTTGTACCGCAACTTCCGCCTCGGCCCTTTAAGACACCACCGAACACATCCTCCATTCACATAACCACAAGGCTAGCACCTGTGACCTTGATGGGTGACGTCGATCTGTGCCCCCCCCCCCCCCCGGCTGTGCCACCGCTCAAGAGGATGACATAGTCGGGGGGGAGTTCAATAACGTTATAGCCAAGCTTGTATTGTAGTGTGGCCCTTTAAAAATGGCCTGCACCAGATTCAAAAATCCCCGCCGCCCATTTCCATAGCTTTCCCGACACGTGCGGCAGAGTCAAGGAGCTCTTCAGCACTTGAAGACCTTTTCTGGTACTTTTTGTTTAGTAAGTAAAAAAATCTGTATTTATTGCTAGAAAATTACTTAGAACCCCCAAGCATTATATATTTTGTTTTAGCAGAGACCCTAGAGAATAAAATGGCGATCGTTGCAAATTTTTATGTCACACGGTACTTGCGCAGCGTTTTTTTTTTTTTTTTCAAACGCATTTTTTGGGGGAAAAAAATACACTTTTAATGCAAAAGAAAAAAAAAAACACAATATATATAACCCGAGTTTTAAGTAAAATATAAAAGACGAGTAAATAGATACCAAACATGTCATGTTTTGAAATTGCGCACACTGGTGGAATGGCGTCAAACTACGGTACTTAAAAATCTCCATAGGCGATGCTTTAAACATTTTTACAGGTTACCAGTTTAGAATTACAGAGGAGGTCTAGGGCTAGAATGATTGCTGTGCTACTTTGCCGCCGCAGCAGCAGCTGTCCCATAGACAACGCAGGTGGGTGAAACCTGATAGGAGTCATGTGACCACAGTGAAGGCCAATCACCCCTTGGTGTACAGACCCGGGAACTCAGCACAGGGATGGTGGGAACCCCTCATAATGGGCACAGCGGGTGTACAGACCCGGGAACTCAGCACAGGGATGGTGGGAACCCCTCATAATGGGCACAGCGGGTGTACAGACCCGGGAACTCAGCACAGGGATGGTGGGAACCCCTCATAATGGGCACAGAGGGTGTACAGACCTGAGAACTCAGCACAGGGATGGTGGGAACCTCTCACAATGGGCACAGCGGGTGTACAGACCCGGGAACTCAGCACAGGGATGGTGGGAACCCCTCATAATGGGCACAGCGGGTGTACAGACCCGGGAACTCAGCACAGGGATGATGGGAACTCCTCATAATGGGCACAGCGGGGTGTACAGACCCGGGAACTCAGCACAGGGATGGTGGGAACCTCTCATAATGGGCACAGCGGGTGTACAGACCCTGGAACTCAGCACAGGGATGGTGGGAACCCCTCATAATGGGCACAGCGGGGTGTACAGACCCGGGAACTCAGCACAGGGATGGTGGGAACCTCTCATAATGGGCACAGCGGGTGTACAGACCCGGGAACTCAGCACAGGGATGGTGGGAACCTCTCATAATGGGCACAGCGGGTGTACAGACCCGGGAACTCAGCACAGGGATGGTGGGAACCTCTCATAATGGGCACAGCGGGTGTACAGACCCGGGAACTCAGCACAGGGATGGTGGGAACCCCTCATAATGGGCACAGCGGGTGTACAGACCCTGGAACTCAGCACAGGGATGGTGGGAACTCCTCATAATGGGCACAGCGGGTGTACAGACCCGGGAACTCAGCACAGGGATGGTGGGAACCCCTCATAATGGGCACAGCGGGTGTACAGACCCGGGAACTCAGCACAGGGATGATGGGAACTCCTCATAATGGGCACAGCGGGGTGTACAGACCCGGGAACTCAGCACAGGGATGGTGGGAACCTCTCATAATGGGCACAGCGGGTGTACAGACCCTGGAACTCAGCACAGGGATGGTGGGAACCTCTCATAATGGGCACAGCGGGTGTACAGACCCGGGAACTCAGCACAGGGATGGTGGGAACCCCTCATAATGGGCACAGCGGGTGTACAGACCCTGGAACTCAGCACAGGGATGGTGGGAACTCCTCATAATGGGCACAGCGGGTGTACAGACCCGGGAACTCAGCACAGGGATGGTGGGAACCCCTCATAATGGGCACAGCGGGTGTACAGACCCGGGAACTCAGCACAGGGATGGTGGGAACCCCTCATAATGGGCACAGCGGGTGTACAGACCCGGGAACTCAGCACAGGGATGGTGAGAACCCCTCATAATGGGCACAGCGGGTGTACAGACCCCGGAACTCAGCACAGGGATGGTGGGAACCCCTCATAATGGGCACAGCGGGTGTACAGACCCCGGAACTCAGCACAGGGATGGTGGGAATGTTAGAGATGTAAGGGAATGTGAAGGATGTTGGTGGCCCCTGGTGTCTGCTTTGGGACCCCAGCAGTGACAATAGGAATATGTGGTACATTTGTAACTAATATTGATAGTGGCCCCCCGATGGCCCTTCTGGGACCCCCTGGTAGATTATAGATTTATATATTTGTAGCCAATATTTCTGACCTCCCCTAGATTTGTAATGTGGGGGGGGGGGCACACATAAAGGACATAAGATGAGAGTTGTAGTCCCACAGCATTCTGCAGGTGTTCGGTGGGATGGTGGGGGTTGTAGTCCCCGGCCTCCTGTGTACAATGAGAAGAATGGGGGATTCTCTGCCTACCTTCAGCTGCGACTTGGAGACTTTTCCACACTTGTCCACGTCCAGGGCGGTGAAGGCGTGCCAGATGGGCTTCAGCAATTCGTCTTTCGTCAGGGCCATGGTGCTGCCTGAGGAAGGAGGAAAAAAGAAAAAGGTTCCTGCTTCAACTTTTGCACAGAACTTGTCTGTATGAAGCTCAGAAGTATTCTGCTCCCCCCCCCCCACCCCCCCTGTTTTGTCATATGACCTTCTCTTCCTCAAACCAATCACAGCCCTCCCTGCACTTCCCTGTATGAATACCTAGGACAATGAACGCGCCTGTGTCGTCTACTCACTGAGCCGGCTGTGCCAACGGGCCACTCAGGCTTTCCGCACAGCTGCACCTGCAAGTCATCGGCGGCCCCCCGGTCACGCCATACGTGCAGAACAAAACTCACGCACAGATTTCACCTGCAGAGACGTCCGTTTAGATCGGTTTTCATGTGCGCTTCAATGAGTTCGTACACGTTGCAGATTCCTGCGCAGAAAAAAAAAAAAATCTGCACGTGATACCAGTGTTGTGGTGTGAAGAGGGCACATAGAGAACAATTTGGTTTTGTTGTGCCCTTGCAGAACGCGTGCAGAAAAAAAAACGACGTCTCTGCGCCACGGTGTGAACGAGTCCGCTTTCCCTGCGCCCGCAGACCCTAGACCCCCTCCAAAGATCGCAATTTATAATCAAGTTCACGAAATTAATGAAGTTATTATTATTATTATTGTATTATTTATTCATATTTTTATCACTATTATTTTATTAATATTATATTGTAATTACTATTCTCATTATTATTATTGATAATAATAATGTATTTTTTAATATTATTCATTTATTTGTATTACTACTATTATTCTAATATTATTATTTAAAATTTGTTTATTACTTTTATCATTATTATGAATATTATATTTATTATTATTATTATTATTATTATTATTATTATTATTATATTGTTTTTATTATTACTATTATCATTAATATTTATTTTTATTTATTATTAATAATAATAATAATAATAATAATAAATAATTATAACTAAATAACTAAATTAATTAAGTTATTATTATTATTATTATTATTATTATTAATATATTATTATTTTATTATTTATTCATATTTTTATCACTATTATTTTATTAATATTATATTTTAATTACTATTCTTATTATTATTATTATTATTGATAATAATAATGTATTTTTTAATATTACTCATTTATTTGTATTACTACTATTATTCTAATATTATTATTTAAGATTTTTTTTATTACGTTTATCATTATTATTAATATTATATTTATTATTATTATATTGTTTTTATTATTACTATTATCATTAATATTATTTTTATTTATTATTATTAATAATAATAATAAATAATTATAACTAAATAACTAAATTAATTAAGTTATTACTATTATTATTATTTTATTATTTATTCATATTTTTATCACTATTATTTTATTAATATTATATTTTAATTACTATTCTCATTACTATTATTATTATTGATAATAATAATGTATTTTTTAATATTATTCATTTATTTGTATTACTACTATTATTCTAATATTATTATTTAAGATTTTGTTATTACTTTTATCATTATTATTAATATTATTTTTATTATTATTATTATATTGTTTCTATTATTACTATTATCATTAATATTATTTTTATTTATTATTATTATTAATATGTATTATTTGTTTATTACTATTATATATATTTTTTTATTATTTATTACTATTATCATTATAGGCCTTGATTCTTTCCTAGATACACATAATATAACTGGATACAAACATTTATAGGTAAAGTTGATCCAGGGACAGGGGCGGACTGACAACTCATGGGGGCCCCCAGGCAATAGGAGATTATGGGGCCCCCAGGCAATAGGAGGTTATGGGGCCCCCGGACAATAGGAGGTTAGGGGGCCCCCAAGCAATAGGAGAAGATTATGGGGCCCCCGGACAATAGGAGATTATGGGGCAACCGGGCAATAGGAGATTATGGGGCTCCCAGGCAATAGGAGATTATGGGGCTCCCAGGCAATAGGAGATTATGGGGTCCCCAAGCAATAGGAGAAGATTATGGGGCCCCCGGACAATAGGAGATTGTGGGGCCCCCAAGCAATAGCAGAAGATTATGGGGCCCCCGGACAATAGGATATTATGGGGCCCCCAGGCAATAGGAGATTATGGGGCCCCCAGGCAATAGGAGAAGGTTATGGGGCTCCCGGACAATAGGAGATTATGGGGCCCTCAGGCAATAGGAGATTATGGGGCCCTCAGGCAATAGGAGATTATGGGGCCCTCAGGCAATAGGAGATTATGGGGCCCTCAGGCAATAGGAGATTATGGGGCCCTCAAGCAATAGGAGAAGATTATTGGGGCCCCCGGACAATAGGAGATTATGGGGCCCCCAGGCAATAGGAGATTATGGGGCCCCCAGGCAATAGATTATGGGGCCACACAGTATACACACACAGACACACAATATACACACACAGTATACACACACATACAGTACACACACAGACACACAGTATACACACACACATACAGTATACACACACACACAGACACACAGTATACACACACACATACAGTATACACACACACACAGACACACAGTATACACACACACACACACATACAATACACACACAGACACACAATATACACACACACATACAGTATACACACACACACACACATACAGTATACACACACACACACACATACAATACACACACAGACACACAATATACACACACAATATACACACACATACAGTACACACACAGAATACACATACACACACCTTTAAAAGGTACTGGAGAGGCGGGGCAGCTATAATCTTGGGATTTTTTTAAAAACATAGATTTTTACATACTGTCCCTGATTTTATTGAGGCTGGCAACCCTGATGGGGCCCCTTAGTGGCATGGGGCCCTCGGCAGTGCCCGAATGGTCAGTCCGCCCCTGTCCAGGGAATATCCTATTGCCTCTTGCTGATGAACAGTTCTGGGACTTTGAGACCCCTCCGACCGTGACACACTGTACATTCGATGGTGGGGCTATTTGCTTCATTGCGAGCCCCTAATTGACTCTTTATTACGTCTCTGTGGAGTCTATTTAGAAAAGCCATTGAATAGCTGTTCATACGGGGAAACTACATCAAACCAACCAGCTGTTGTGAGAATGGAGCAAAGTTGAATGTTCTTATGCAAATTCCTCTTCTGGTCGAAGATTTTTCAAATGTTATGGACAGTAGTGAAGATACATTTATAATGAACATAGAGTGAATCAGTAAAATACCACCTTATGGTCACTAGATGGGGCAGGCAGAAAACACACCTTAAAGTGATTGTAGACCCCCCCCTCCCCCCCGTCCCCCCCGTCCCGTCCCTTCCCCAGCGTCTGCCGCGATGAATACTAGCCCATAATGCTTTTACTTTGCAGAGTTTGCAGGGAACAAAAGAGGAAGTAAAACCCATTAGGGTTTACTTCCTCTTAAAGTGGAGATCCACCCCAAAAAAAAAAAAAAAATTAGTAATGTGCTTAAAAAAAAAAATAAAAAAAAACATTTGGAGAAATTTTTTTTTTTTCTACTCGCCTCTAAATGCCTGTTGCTAGGGGGTCCCTCCTAATCTGCCTCCTTCGGTGCCTGGGCTCCTGACGTCACTTCCCTTCGGTGCAGGAAGGGAGATCGCCTCTCCCCCCTCCCTCTTGTCAATCATCTGGGACACCTGACCGGTCCCAGATGATTGTGGGGCCAGCGACGGGGCGCGGCTCTCGCGCATGTGCAGTGGGTGCCTGGCTGTGAAGCCGCAGCCGGGGCACCCACAGTTAAAATGCCGGCGCCGCCGAGCGGAGGGGGAGACGAGCGGGGGCTTTGATCCCCCCGCATCGCTGGACCCCGGGACAGGTAAGTATCCGATTAAAAGTCAGCAGCTGCAGCATTTGTAGCTGCTGACTTTTATTTATTTATTTTTTTTTTAATGGGAACCTGTCTTTAAATAAGAAGAGATACAATGTAACAATACTAGAGAACGCTGAAGGGAATTAGCAAATCGATGTAAACATTGCTACTACAGGCTCCCCGTTTGTTTGCTAATTCCCTCCATTGTATCTCTTCCTTCTAAGATGTATATATTTTCTACGATCTCAGCTCCACCTACTGGCCTTAATATGTACAGCGCCGTGCCTTGTATTCACCTCCTTGGCTTTTTACCTATTTTGTTACATTACAGCCTTCAGTTCAATGTTTGTTTTTATCTGAATTATATGTGATGGGTCAGAACACAATAGTCTAAGTTGGTGAAGTAAAATGAGAAAAATATATACATAAAACTATTTTTCAGAAATAAAAAACTGATAATTGGCATGTGTGTATGTATTCACCCCCTTTGTTATGAAGCCCATAAAATGCTCTGGTGCAACCAATTACCTTCAGAAGTCACATAATTAGTGAAATGATGTCCACCTGTGTGCAATCTAAGTGTCACATGATCGGTCATTACATAGACACACCTTTGTGAAAGGCCCCAGAGGCTGCAACACCTAAGCAAGAGGCACCACTAACCAAACACTGCCATGAAGACCAAGGAACTCTCCAAACAAGTAAGGGACAATGTTGTTGAGAAGTACAAGTCAGGGTTAGGTTATAAAAAAATATCCAAATCTTTAATGATCCCTAGGAGCACCATCAAATCTATCATAACCAAATGGAAAGAACATGGCACAACAGCAAACCTGCCAAGAGACGGCCGCACACCAAAACTCACAGACCGGGCAAGGAGGGCATTAATCAGAGAGGCAGCACAGAGACCTAAGGTAACCCTGGAGGAGCTGCAGAGTTCCACAGCAGAGACTGGAGTATCTGTACATAGGACGACAATAAGCCGTACTCTCCATAGAGTTGGGCTTTATGGCAGAGTGGCCAGAAGAAAGACATTACTTTCATCAAAAAACAAAATGGCGCATTCTGAGTTTGTGAAAAGGCATGTGGGAGATTCCCAAAATGTATGGAGGAAGGTGCTCTGGTCTGAGGAGACTAAAATGGAACTTTTTGGCCATCAAAGAGAACGCTATGTCTGGCGCAAACCCAACACATCACATCACCCAAAGAACACCATCCCCACTGTGAAACATGGTGGTGGCAGCATCATGCTGTGGAGATGTTTTTCAGCAGTCAGGACTGGGAAACTGGTCAGAGTTGAGGGAAAGGTGGTTGGTGCTAAATACAGGGATATTTTTGAGCAAAACCTGTAGCACTCTGTGTGTGATTCAGTGGCGTAGCGTGGGGGGTGCAGGGGGTGCCGTGGCCCCGGGCGCGACATTTAGGGGGGCGCCAGTATGTGTCACTGGCTGCCTCCTCCTAATTTCTCGATCCTGTGTCCCCGGCCCGGCCGCCATGTTAAGTGGCCGGCGCCCTGTGATTGGGCATATGGGGGTCATGTGAGGCGTAGGGCTGGCCTGTCCTAGATCGCTCCTGAAGTCCCGCCTCCGCACATGACCCCCCATACGCCCAATCACAGGGCGCCGGACACTGAACATGGCTGCAGCCAGAGCGCAGGGGAGAGAAGAATGTGAGCCGCCGCTGTCTTCTCCTCCTCCGGATCGATGCAGGCCAAGATAAGAAGGTGAGTGAGAGTCTTGTTACTGGCGGGGGTGAGAGAGAGAGAATGTAGGCAGGATAGTGTAGTTTAGTATGGAGGTCAGTCAGTGTAGTGTAGTGGTCAGTATGGTGGTCAGTGTAGTGTAGTATGGTGGTCAGTGTAGTATGGTGGTCAGTATAGTGGACAGTGTAGTATGGTGGTCAGTGTAGTATGGTGGTCAGTATAGTGTAGTATGGTGGTCAGTGTAGTATAGTATAGTGGTCAGTGTAGTATAGTGGTCAGTATAGTGGACAGTGTAGTATGGTGGTCAGTGTAGTATAGTGGACAGTGTAGTATGGTGGTCAGTGTAGTATGGTGGTCAGTATAGTGGACAGTGTAGTATGGTGGTCAGTGTAGTATAGTATAGTGGTTAGCATAGTGGTCAGTATAGTGTAGTTTAGTATGGAGGTCAGTGTAGTATAGTGGTCAGTATAGTGTAGTATAGTGGACAGTATAGTGTAGTATGGTGGTCAGTATAGTGTAGTATAGTGGACAGTATAGTGGTTAGTGTAGTATAGTGGACAGTGTAGTGTAGTATAGTGGACAGTGTAGTGTAGTATAGTGGACAGTGTAGTGTAGTATAGTGGACAGTGTAGTATGGTGGTCAGTATAGTGTACTATAGTGGACAGTGTAGTGTAGTATAGTGGTCAGTATAGTGTAGTATGGTGGTCAGTGTAGTGTAGTATGGTGGTCAGTGTAGTGTAGTATAGTGGTCAGTATAGTGTAGTATGGTGGTCAGTGTAGTGTAGTATGGTGGTCAGTGTAGTGTAGTATAGTGGTCAGTGTAGTGTAGTATAGTGGACAGTGTAGTGTAGTATAGTGGACAGTGTAGTATGGTGGTCAGTGTAGTGTAGTATAGTGGTCAGTGTAGTATAGTGGTCAGTGTAGTGTAGTATAGTGGACAGTGTAGTATAGTGGACAGTGTAGTATGGTGGTCAGTATAGTGTAGTATAGTGGACAGTGTAGTATGGTGGTCAGTATAGTGTAGTATAGTGGACAGTGTAGTATGGTGGTCAGTATAGTGTAGTATGGTGGTCAGTATAGTGTAGTATGGTGGTCAGTGTAGTGTAGTGTAGTGGTCAGTGTAGTGGACAATGTAGTGTAGTGGACAGTGTAGTATAGTGGTCAGTGTAGTGTAGTATAGTGGACAGTGTAGTATGGTGGTCAGTATAGTGTAGTATGGTGGTCAGTATAGTGTAGTATGGTGGTCAGTGTAGTGTAGTATAGTGGTCAGTGTAGTGTAGTATAGTGGACAGTGTAGTATGGTGGTCAGTGTAGTGTAGTATAGTGGTCAGTGTAGTGTAGTATAGTGGACAGTGTAGTGTAGTGGACAGTATAGTATAGTGGTCAGTGCAGTGGACAATGTAGTGTAGTGGACAGTGTAGTATGGTGGTCAGTGTAGTGTAGTATAGTGGTCAGTGTAGTATAGTGGACAGTGTAGTGTAGTATAGTGGTCAGTGTAGTGTAGTAAAGTGGACAGTGTAGTGTAGTGGACAGTATAGTATAGTGGTCAGTGTAGTGGACAATGTAGTGGACAGTGTAGTATAGTGGACAGTATAGTGTAGTATAGTGGTCAGTGTAGTGTAGTATAGTGGTCAGTGTAGTGTAGTATAGTGGACAGTGTAGTGTAGTATAGTGGTCAGTGTAGTGTAGTATAGTGGACAGTGTAGTGTAGTGGACAGTATAGTATAGTGGTCAGTGTAGTGGACAATGTAGTGTAGTGGACAGTATAGTGTAGTATGGTGGTCAGTGTAGTATGGTGGTCAGTGTAGTATAGTGGTCAGTGTAGTGTAGTATAGTGGACAGTGTAGTATAGTGGACAGTGTAGTATAGTGGACAGTGTAGTATAGTGGTCAGTGTAGTGTAGTATAGTGGACAGTGTAGTGTAGTATAGTGGACAGTGTAGTGTAGTATAGTGGACAGTGTAGTGTAGTATAGTGGTCAGTGTAGTGTAGTAAAGTGGACAGTGTAGTGTAGTGGACAGTATAGTATAGTGGTCAGTGTAGTGGACAATGTAGTGTAGTGGACAGTGTAGTATAGTGGACAGTATAGTGTAGTATAGTGGTCAGTGTAGTGTAGTATAGTGGTCAGTGTAGTGTAGTATAGTGGACAGTGTAGTGTAGTATAGTGGTCAGTGTAGTGTAGTGGACAGTATAGTATAGTGGTCAGTGTAGTGGACAATGTAGTGTAGTGGACAGTATAGTGTAGTATGGTGGTCAGTGTAGTATGGTGGTCAGTGTAGTATAGTGGACAGTGTAGTATGGTGGTCAGTGTAGTGTAGTATAGTTGTTAGTGTAGTATAGTGGACAGTGTAGTGTAGTATGGTGGTCAGTATAGTGTAGTATAGTGGACAGTGTAGTATGGTGGTCAGTATAGTGGACAGTGTAGTGTAGTGGACAGTATAGTATAGTGGTCAGTATAGTGTAGTATAGTGGTCAGTGTAGTATAGTATAGTGGACAGTATAGTATAGTGGTCAGTGTAGTGGACAGTGTAGTTCTCAGTGTAGTGTAGTATAGTGGTCAGTATAGTGTAGTATAGTGGTCAGTGTAGTGTAGTATAGTGGACAGTATAGTATAGTGGTCAGTGTAGTGGACAGTGTAGTTCTCAGTGTAGTGGTCAGTATAGGAATCAGGTAGGTCAGTAGTACTTGTATTTGAAGGGACTCAGGGATAGCTAAAAGTCTGCAGGTTAGGGGGGGCGCAAATTACTTGCCTTGCCCCGGGTGCTGACAACCCACGCTACGCCACTGGTGTGATTTGAGGCTAGGACAGAGGTCCACCTTCCAGCAGGACAATGACCCCAAACACACTGCTAAAGCAACACTTGAGTGGTTTAAGTGGAAACATGGAAATGTGTTGGAATGACCTAGTCAAAGCCCAGACCTCAATCCAATAGAAAATCTGTGGTCAGACTTAAAGATTGCTGTTAACAAGCGCAAACCATCCAACTTGAAGGAGCTGGAGCAGTTTTTGCAAGAAGGAATGGGCAAAAATCTCAGTGGTAAGATGTGGCAAGCTCATAGAGACTTATCCAAAGCCACTTGGAGCTGTGATAGCCGCAAAAGGTGGCTCTACAAAGTATTGACTTTAGGGGGGTGAATAGTTATGCTCATTAACTTTTCCTGTTATTTTGTCCTATTTGTTGTTTGCTTCACAATAAAATCTTCAAAGTTTGTGGGCGTGTTCTGTAAGTTAAATGATGAAAATCCTCAAACAATCCATGTTAATTCCAGGTTGTGCAGCAACAAAACACAAAAAATGCCAAGGGGGTGAATACTTTTGCAAGGCACTGTAAAGTATACTGGAGGTAATTAGTGAAAAAAACAGGGACTCTGTGGTAACATTGTTTACATTTATTTGCCAATTTAACACAAAAAACGAAAACAAATGTTCTTTTGCTATTTCCTCTTCTGGTTGAAAGTTCTTCGAATATTATGAACAGTAGTGAAGGTTCATTCATAACGAACATAGAGTGAATCAGGAAAATACCACATTATGGTCACTAGATGGGGCCGGGGGGCAGGAAATGCACCTTAATAAGAAGAGATACAATGTAGTAATACTAGCGAATGCTGTAGGGATTTAGCAAGTACGCGTAAACATTGTTACTACAGGATCCCCGTTTATTCGCTAATTCCCTCCATTGTATCGTACCAGGATGTATTTATTTCCTATGATCCTCAGCTCTACCCACTGGCCATAAGGTGTAAAGAACACTGGAGTTAATGAGCGAATAAACGGGGATCCTGTAGTAGCGTTGTTTACATTTTTTTGCAAAGTCAAAACAAACAAGGAATCGAATGTTCTTATGATATTTCCACTTCTGGTTGAAGGTTCTTCAAATATTATGGGAAGCGGAGATGAGTTCATTCATAGAGAACACAGTCAATCAGGAAAATACTGCATCATGACCACCAGGGGGAGCCGTGGATCAAAGGAAATAATAGATCTCTGTAAGAAGAAATACAATGTAATCATTCTAAAGATCGCTGGAGGGAATTAGCGAATAAACAGCGATCGTGTGGTAGCATTGATTACATTTATTTGCTAATTCATAAAAAAAAAACTTTAAATGTTTTAAGATATTTTCTCTCCTGGTTGAAGATTCTTCCAATATTATGGGCAGTAGTGGAGACACGTTCATTTATAGAGAACACCGTGAATCAGGAAAATACTGCATCATGACCACTAGATGGAGCTGAGAATCAAAGGAAATAATACATCTCATTGAAAAGAAATACAATGTAATCATTCTAGAGAACACTGGAGGGAATTAGAGAATAAGCGGGGTCACTGTAGTAGAATTGTTTACATTTATTTACTCAATCAAAACAAAAAAAGAAAACAAATGTTCTTAAGCTATTTCCTCTTCTGGTTGAATGTTCTTCAAATATTATGGACAGTAGTGGTGGAGATAAGTTCATTCATAGCATAGTCAATCAGCAAAATTCTGCATCATGACCACCAGGTGGAGCCGAGGATCAAAGGAAATAATACATCTTGGTAATAAGAAATAAAATGTAATCATTCTAGAGAACACTGGAGGGGAATAGAGAATAAACAGGGACTCTGTAGTAACATTGTTACATTTTATTTGCTAATTCAAAACAAAAAAAGAAATCAAATGTTCTTATGATATTTCCACCTCTGGTTGAAGGTTCTTCAACTATTGTGGGAAGTGGAGATGAGTTCATTCATAGAGAACACAGTCAATCAGAAAAATACTGCATCATGACCACCAGGGGGAGCCGTGGATCATAGGAAATAATACATTTTGGTAAGAAGAAATACAATGTAATCATTCCAAAGGACACCAAATGGAATAGGGGAATAAAAGAGGATCCTGAAGTAGCATTGATTACATTTATTTGCTAATTCATAGGAAAAAAACTTTGAATGTTCTTAAGATATTTCCTCTTCTGGTTGAAGGTTCTTCCAATATTATAGGCAGTAGCGGAGATAAGTTCATTTACAGAGAACACAGTGAATCAGGAAAATACAGCATCATGACCACTAGATGGAGCTGAGAATCACAGGAAATAATACATCTCAGAAAGAAGAAATACAATGTAATCATTCTAGAGAACACTGGAGGGAATTAGCGAATAAACGGGGATCCTGCAGTAGCATTGATTACAATTATTTGCTCATTCAGAAGAAAAAAAACTGAATGTTTTAGGATATTTTCTCCCAACATTATGGGAAGTGGAGATAAGTTCATTCATACAGAACACAGTGAATCAGGAAAATTCTGCATCATGACCACTAGATGGAGCTGAAAATCATAGGAAACAATACATCTCAGAAAGAAGAAATACAATGTAATCATTCTAGAGAACACTGGAGGGAATTAGCGATTAAACGGGGATCCTGCAGTAGAATTGTTTACAATTATTTGCTCAATCAAAACAAAAAAAGAAATCGATTGTTTCTTCCTATATTATGGGAAGTGGAGATGAGTTCATTCATAGCAAACAGAGTCAGGAAAATTCTGCATCGTGACCACCAGGGGGAGCCGTAGATCATAGGAAGTAATAAGAAGGAATACAATGTAATCACTCTAAAGATCCATGGAGGGAATTAGTAAATGTAGTAACATTGTTTACATTTATTTGCTAATCTCAGACTTTCTGTACCAGCAGGACACCAGCAGGCAATAATTCTTTCTGGGATAAGGGATTGTCCTTTTAATGGGGGTGTGGGGTGTTCCAGGCCATGGGGGGGGCACATTAGTCAGAAATCATACATGTTATTATTAGATGAAATAAATCATTAAATGAAAGTTTTTGACAAAAATAAAGCAGCGGGCTCTCCGCCGCAGTTTTTTCTCGGGGGGATTTCACAGTCTCTGCTGTTTCGGGGTTCGGAGGGATTTCTGCAGCTGTGTGTCAACAAAGAGACTTTCACTTCCCTCGGCTGGAAATCACAGAGTCAGACCACCGTGGGGGAGGGGTGCCATCTGCCATCGCTCCCCGCAGAGCCCCTGTTATACCCCTGAGACCCAACATCGTCCCCCCAACCCCCCCGAGTCATTTACATGTTTGACGGCAGGTGGGTGAGGGCCGGCCAAGCGTTACTTTCCTGTAAATTCCCGGCCTACGCAATTCTGTCTAATCGCTCTACGCACCGCGTCCGTCATACAGAGGGGGGGAGGGGGGGCTGAGCAAATATAACACCTTCTATAGAGGACAAATCATCCATTATATAAATTATATCCAATGTAATCCTTCATTATATAAAACTTCTACCATACCCAGCACACCAGGTGAAACTCCACATCAGGCTGGCAGTAGGACTGGAGAGCGGTGATATCACTCCTGTATATTATATCTTATATCTGGAGAGCGGTGATGTCACTCTGTATATTAAATCTTATATCTGGAGAGCGGTGATGTCACTCCTGTATAATATATCTTATATCTGGAGAGCGGTGATGTCACTCTGTATAATATATCTTATATCTGGAGAGCGGTGATGTCACTCCTGTATAATATATCTTATATCTGGAGAGCGGTGATGTCACTCCTGTATAATATATCTTATATCTGGAGAGCGGTGATGTCACTCTGTATAATATATCTTATATCTGGAGAGCGGTGATGTCACTCCTGTATAATATATCTTATATCTGGAGAGCGGTGATGTCACTCCTGTATAATATATCTTATATCTGGAGAGTGGTGATGTCACTCCTGTATAATATATCTTATATCTGGAGAGCGGTGATGTCACTCCTGTATAATATATCTTATATCTGGAGAGCGGTGATGTCACTCTGTATAATATATCTTATATCTGGAGAGCGGTGATGTCACTCTGTATAATATATCTTATATCTGGAGAGCGGTGATGTCACTCTGTATAATATATCTTATATCTGGAGAGCGGTGATGTCACTCCTGTATAATATATCTTATATCTGGAGAGCGGTGATGTCACTCTGTATAATATATCTTATATCTGGAGAGCGGTGATGTCACTCCTGTATAATATATCTTATATCTGGAGAGCGGTGATGTCACTCCTGTATAATATATCTTATATCTGGAGAGCGGTGATGTCACTCTGTATAATATATCTTATATCTGGAGAGCGGTGATGTCACTCTGTATAATATATCTTATATCTGGAGAGTGGTGATGTCACTCTGTATAATATATCTTATATCTGGAGAGTGGTGATGTCACTCCTGTATAATATATCTTATATCTGGAGAGCGGTGATGTCACTCCTCTATAATATATCTTATATCTGGAGAGCGGTGATGTCACTCTGTATAATATATCTTATATCTGGAGAGCGGTGATGTCACTCTGTATAATATATCTTATATCTGGAGAGCGGTGATGTCACTCCTGTATAATATATCTTATATCTGGAGAGCGGTGATGTCACTCTGTATAATATATCTTATATCTGGAGAGCGGTGATGTCACTCCTCTATAATATATCTTATATCTGGAGAGCGGTGATGTCACTCTGTATAATATATCTTATATCTGGAGGGCGGTGATGTCACATGTCAGGCTCGGTGAAGGAAGTAGTAGATATAAATCTAATGATGGAATACGTTCGGTTTCTCGGTGTCGGTGATATCTGTGTAACTCTTCCAGTAAATTATACAGTGCCTTGATAAAGTATTCATACCCCTTGGAATTTCCCACATTTTTTCATGTTACAACCAAAAACATAAATGTATTTTATTGGGATTTTATGTACTAGACAACACAAAGTGTCACATAATTGTGAAGTGGAAGGAAAATGATAAATGATACAAATAAATATGTGAAAAGTGTGGGGGGGGGCATTTGTATTCAGCCCCTTTTACTCTGATACCCCTAACTAAAATCTAGTGGAACCAATTGCCTTCAGAAGTCACCTAATTAGTAAATAGGGTCCACCTGTGTGTCATTTAATCTCAGTATAAATACAGCTGTTCTGTGAAGCCCTCAGAGATGTGTTAGAGAACCTTAGTGAACAAACAGCATCATGAAGGCCAAGGAACACACCAGACAGGTCAGGGATAAAGTTGTAGAGAAGTATAAAGCAGGGTTAGGTTATAAAAAAAATCTCCTAAGCTTTGAACATCTCACGGAGCTCTGTTCAATCCATCATCGGAAAATGGAAAGAGTATGACACAACTGCAAACCTACCAAGACATGACCGTCCACCTAAACTGACCGGCCGGGCAAAGAGAGCATTCATCAGAGAAGAGCCAAGAGGTCCATGGTAACTCTGGAGGAGCTGCAGAGATCCACAGCTCAGGTGGGAGAATCTGTCCACAGGACAACTATTAGTCGTGTTCTCCACAAATCTGCCCTTTATGGAAGAGTGACAAGAAGAAAGACATTGGTGAAAGAAAGTCATAAGAAGTCCTGTTTGTAGTTTGTGAGAAGCCATGTGGAGTACACAGCAAACATGTGGAAGAAGGTGATCTGGTCAGATGAGACCAAAATTCAACTTTATGGCCTAAAAGCAAAACGCTATGTGTGGGGAAAACTAACACTGCACATCACCCTGAACACACCATCCCCACCGTGAAACATGGTGGTGGCAGCATCATGTGGTGGGGATGGTTTTCTTTAGCAGGGACAGGGAAGCTGGTCAGAGTTGATGGGAAGATGGATGGAGACAAATACAGGACAATCTTAGAAGAAAACCTGTTAGAGTCTGCAAAAGACTTGAGACTGGGGCGGAGGTTCACCTTCCAGCAGGACAACGACCCGAAACATCCAGCCAGAGCTACAATGGAATGGTTTAGATCAAAGCATATTCATGTGTTAGAATGGCCCAGTCACAGTCCAGACCTAAATCACATTGAGAATCTGTGGCAAGACTTGAAAATTGCTGTTCACAGACGTTCTCCATCCAATCTGACAGAGCTTGAGATATTTTACAAAGAAGAATGAGCAGAAATGTCCTCTCTAGATGTGCAAAGCTGGTAGAGACATCTCCAAAAAGACTTGTAGAGAAAGGGGGTTCTACAAAGTATTGACTCCGGGGGGCGCCATACAAATGCCCCCCCCCACACTTTTCACATATTTATTTGTATCATTTATCATTTTCCTTCCACTTCACAATTATGTGACACTTTGTGTTGGTCTATCACATAAAATCCCAATAAAATACATTTATGTGTTTGGTTGTAACATGAGAAAATGTGGAGGATTTCAAGGGGTTTCAAGGTACTGTAATATATCTTATATCTGGTGAGTGGTGATGTCACTCCTCTATAATATATCTTATATCTGGTGAGTGGTGATGTCACACGTCATGCTCGGTGAAGGAAGTAGAAGATATAAATCTAATGATGGAATACGTTCGGTTTCTTGTTGTCGGCGATCTCTGTGTAACTCTTCCAGTAATTGTAGGAAGTGACCTCTTGGTGATCTCGGTGTTCTCATATATTACAGTTCAGGAGGATATTATTACAAGAATCATTTTCCTCTCATCGGATGGATTGCCGGCCCTTCCCCAACCTCGGAGTGGGAATTGTTGGGACACATTTTCTCTCAGCACTCACAATGTGGAGTCATTTCACACACTGAGCACTAAATGTGTCATTCACAATAATAAGAATTCATTATATACACCTCAGGAGCACACATTGGGAGCACACATTGGGAGCACACATTGGGAGCACACATTGGGGACATTAGGAGCATACATTGGGAGCACACATTGGGAGCACACATTGGGAGCACACATTGGGGACATTAGGAGCACACATTGGGAGCACACATTGGGAGCACACATTGGGAGCACACATTGGAAGCACACATTGGGAGCACACATTGGGAGCAGACAATGGGAGTACACATTTGGAGCACACATTGGGAGCACACATTGGGAGAACACATTGGGAGCACACATTGGTAGCACACATTGGGAGCACACATTGGGGACATTAGGAGCACACATTGGGAGCACACATTGGGAGCACACATTGGGAGCACACATTGGGAGCAGACAATGGGAGTACACATTTGGAGCACACATTGGGAGCACACATTGGGAGCACACATTGGGAGAACACATTGGGAGCACACATTGGGAGCACACATTGGGAGCACACATTGGAAGCACACATTGGGAGCACACATTGGGAGCACACATTGGGAGCAGACATTGGGAGCACACATTGGGAACCAGGGCCGGTGCTACCACTAGGCAAACTAGGCAGCCGCCTAGGGCGCCCAGCCACTGGTGTTCCTACTCTCTTCTCTCTGCAGAAAGCAACTAAGTCTCAGCATCAGCAGGCAGCCACCGCTCTGTTCACAAATAGTGTCAGAGGCGCAGCGGCAGCGGAGGACTGTGTCTGTGTCCCGACTCCCGAATGAATGAAAGCAAGCAAACATTCATTGATGGGCACTGCTGAGGGTGCATTTGATGGGCGCTGGTGAGGCTGCATTTAATGGGGGCTGGTGAGGCTGCATTTAATGGGGGCTGGTGAGGCTACATTGATGGGCACTGGTGAGGCTGCATTTGATGGGCGCTGGTGATGCTGCATTTGATGGGCGCTGGTGAGGCTGCATTGATGGGCGCTGGTGAGGCTGCATTTGATGGGCACTGCTGAGGGTGCATTTGATGGGCGCTGGTGAGGCTACATTTGATGGGCGCTGGTGAGGCTGCATTGATGGGCGCTGGTGAGGCTGCATTTGATGGGCGCTGGTGAGGCTGCATTGATGGGTGCTGGTGAGGCTGCATTTGATGGGCGTTGGTGAGGCTGCATTTGATGGGTGCTTCATTAAAAAGGTGGGGTATACATGGGCAGGCAAAAGGGGGTGGAGCCAAGGGGGGCAGCAAAATGAGGCTGCATTTGATGGGCGCTGGTGAGGCTACATTTGATGGGCGTTGGTGAGGCTGCATTTGATGGGCGCTTCATTAAAAAGGTGGGGTATACATGGGCAGGCAAAAGGGGGTGGAGCCAATGGGGGGGCAGCAAAATGAGGTTGCGCCTAGGGTGTCAAAATCCTTGCACCAGCCCTGTTGGGAGCACATCTTGCTCCCCACCTCAGGGTATAATTTGGGTTAATCAGGGTGAGTGCTGAGAAAAGAGAGAAGCAGGCTGTGAGGAAACATGTCTGCAGGACTGAACAGACCCAGCGAGATCGGGATGTGATCCAGGTGATGCTCCCAGTCAGATATAATAAACAGTATTTATTAGAAACAAGAGTAAAATCAGATATATATCTATAGTGTGTGTGTATGTATATCAACCGTATGTTCAGCTGCCATGTGGGCTCCATGCCTGTAAGGTGTGGGCTTTGATCAATAAAATCACTATCATATTTATTATTAGATTTGACTAGGAGCATCACCTGGATTGCATCCCGATCAGCATCTCAGAGAAGGCTCCATTGCTGCTAAGCGACCTGCAGGGAGCTCAACTGTCTACAACCATTAGAGATGGGCTTGGGGGTGTTTGAAATCCCACGTGCCCAATCCCACCAGGAAGCAGACACTGTCCCGCCAGGAAGCCTATACTGTTCCGCCAGGAAGCCGATACTGTCCCACCAGGAAGCCGACACTGTCCTGCCAGGAAGCCGATACTGTCCTACCAGGAAGCCGATACTGTCCAACCAGGAAGCGGATACTGTCCCGCCAGGAAGCTGATACTGTCCTACCAGGAAGCCGACACTGTCCTGCCAGGAAGCCGACACTGTCCAGCCAGGAAGCCGATACTGTCCTACCAGGAAGCCGACATTGTCCTGACAGGAAGCCGATACTGTTCCGCCAGGAAGCCGATACTGTCCTACCAGGAAGCCAACACTGTCCTACCAGGAAGCCAACACTGTCCCACCAGGAAGCCAATACTGTCCCGCCAGGAAGCCGACACTGTCCCACCAGGAAGCTGACACTGTCCCGCCAGGAAGCCGACACTGTCCCACCAGGAAGCCCACACTGTCCCGCCAGGAAGCCGACACTGTCCCACCAGGAAGCCGACACTGTTCCGCCAGGAAGTTGACACTGTCCCACCAGGAAGCCCACACTGTCCCGCCAGGAAGCCGACACTGTCCCACCAGGAAGCCAACACTGTCCCGCCAGGAAGCCAATACTGTCCTACCAGGAAGCCGACAGTGTCCCGCCAGGAAGCCGACAGTGTCCCGCCAGGAAGCCGATACTGTCCTACCAGGAAGCCAACACTGTCCCACCAGGAAGCCAACACTGTCCCACCAGGAAGCCAATACTGTCCCGCCAGGAAGCCAACACTGTCCCACCAGGAAGCCGACACTGTCCCACCAGGAAACCGACACTGTCCTACCAGGAAACCGACACTGTCCCGCCAGGAAGCCAATACTGTCCTAAAAGGAAGCCGACACTGTCCCGCCAGGAAGCCGATACTGTCCTACCAGGAAGCCAACACTGTCCCACCAGGAAGCCAACACTGTCCCACCAGGAAGACAATACTGTCCCGCCAGGAAGCCGACACTGTCCCACCAGGAAGCCGACACTGTCCCACCAGGAAGTTGTCACTGTCCCACCAGGAAGCCCACACTGTCCCGCCAGGAAGCCGACACTGTCCCACCAGGAAGCCGACACTGTCCCGCCAGGAAGCCAATACTGTCCTATCAGGAAGCCGACACTGTCCCGCCAGGAAGTTGACACTGTCCCACCAGGAAGCCTACACTGTCCCGCCAGGAAGCCGACACTGTCCCACCAGGAAGCCGACACTGTCCCGCCAGAAAGCCAATACTGTCCTACCAGGAAGCCGACACTGTCCCACCAGGAAGCCGACACTGTTCCGCCAGGAAGTTGACACTGTCCCACCAGGAAGCCCACACTGTCCCGCCAGGAAGCCCACACTGTCCCACCAGGAAGCCAACATTGTCCCACCAGGAAGCCAACATTGTCCCACCAGGAAGCCAATACTGTCCTACCAGGAAGCCGACAGTGTCCCGCCAGGAAGCCGATACTGTCCTACCAGGAAGCCAACACTGTCCCACCAGGAAGCCAACACTGTCCCACCAGGAAGCCAATACTGTCCCGCCAGGAAGCCGACACTGTCCCACCAGGAAGCCGACACTGTCCCACCAGGAAACCGACACTGTCCCGCCAGGAAGCCAATACTGTCCTAAAAGGAAGCCGACACTGTCCCGCCAGGAAGCCAATACTGTCCTACCAGGAAGCCAACACTGGCCCACCAGGAAGCCAACACTGTCCCACCAGGAAGACAATACTGTCCCGCCAGGAAGCCGACACTGTCCCACCAGGAAGCCGACACTGTCTCGCCAGGAAGTTGTCACTGTCCCACCAGGAAGCCCACACTGTCCCGCCAGGAAGCCGACACTGTCCCACCAGGAAGCCGACACTGTCCCGCCAGGAAGCCAATACTGTCCTACCAGGAAGCCGACACTGTCCCACCAGGAAGTTGACACTGTCCCACCAGGAAGCCTACACTGTCCCGCCAGGAAGCCGACACTGTCCCACCAGGAAGCCGACACTGTCCCACCAGGAAGTTGTCACTGTCCCACCAGGAAGCCCACACTGTCCCGCCAGGAAGCCGACACTGTCCCACCAGGAAGCCGACACTGTCCCGCCAGGAAGCCAATACTGTCCTATCAGGAAGCCGACACTGTCCCGCCAGGAAGTTGACACTGTCCCACCAGGAAGCCTACACTGTCCCGCCAGGAAGCCGACACTGTCCCACCAGGAAGCCGACACTGTCCCGCCAGAAAGCCAATACTGTCCTACCAGGAAGCCAACACTGTCCCACCAGGAAGCCGACACTGTTCCGCCAGGAAGTTGACACTGTCCCACCAGGAAGCCCACACTGTCCCGCCAGGAAGCCCACACTGTCCCACCAGGAAGCCAACATTGTCCCACCAGGAAGCCAATACTGTCCTACCAGGAAGCCGACAGTGTCCCGCCAGGAAGCCGATACTGTCCTACCAGGAAGCCAACACTGTCCCACCAGGAAGCCAACACTGTCCCACCAGGAAGCCAATACTGTCCCGCCAGGAAGCCGACACTGTCCCACCAGGAAGCCGACACTGTCCCACCAGGAAACCGACACTGTCCCGCCAGGAAGCCAATACTGTCCTAAAAGGAAGCCGACACTGTCCCGCCAGGAAGCCGATACTGTCCTACCAGGAAGCCAACACTGGCCCACCAGGAAGCCAACACTGTCCCACCAGGAAGACAATACTGTCCCGCCAGGAAGCCGACACTGTCCCACCAGGAAGCCGACACTGTCTCGCCAGGAAGTTGTCACTGTCCCACCAGGAAGCCCACACTGTCCCGCCAGGAAGCCGACACTGTCCCACCAGGAAGCCGACACTGTCCCGCCAGGAAGCCAATACTGTCCTACCAGGAAGCCGACACTGTCCCACCAGGAAGTTGACACTGTCCCACCAGGAAGCCTACACTGTCCCGCCAGGAAGCCGACACTGTCCCACCAGGAAGCCGACACTGTCCCGCCAGGAAGCCAATACTGTCCTACCAGGAAGCCGACACTGTCCCGCCAGGAAGCCGATACTGTCCTACCAGGAAGCCAACACTGTCCCACCAGGAAGCCAATACTGTCCCGCCAGGAAGCCGACACTGTCCCACCAGGAAGCCGACACTGTCCCGCCAGGAAGCCAATACTGTCCCGCCAGGAAGCCGACACTGTCCCACCAGGAAGCCGACACTGTCCCGCCAGGAAGCCGATACTGTCCTACCAAGAAGCCGACACTGTCCCGCCAGGAAGCCGATACTGTCCCACCAGGAAGCCGACACTGTCCCACCAGGAAGCCGATACTGTCCTACCAGGAATCCGACACTGTCCTACCAGGAAACCGACACTGTCCCACCAGGAAGCCGATACTGTCCTACCAGGAAGCCGATACTGTCCTACCAGGAAGCCAATACAGTCCTACCAGGAAGCCGACACTGTACCGCCAGGAAGTTGACACTGTCCCACCAGGAAGTTGACACTGTCCCACCAGGAAGCCCACACTGTCCCGCCAGGAAGCCGACACTGTCCCGCCAGGAAGCCGATACTGTCCTACCAGGAAACCGACACTGTCCCGCCAGGAATCCGATACTGTCCTGCCAGGAAGCCGATACTGTCCTGCCAGGAAGCCGATACGGTCCTGCCAGGAAGCCGATACTGCACACCGCTAATCACAGGCAGTGAGACATTTCCTGAATTGTGCAGCTGCGGACCGGAAAATGTCTCGCTGCCTGTGATTAGCGGTGCGCAGTGTCGGCTTCCTGGCGGAATCGGTCACGTGGGAGTTTGAACACACCCAAGCCCATTTCTAACAACCAATTGTGCATGAGCCCATGAGCCCCATAAAGTAATCAGCACCGGGTCCTAATGTGCTGCCGCCGCTGCAATGGAGACAAAGACCAGCGCTGTCAATAGCTGGGACAGGACAGCAACCCTGGTAGTTCTGCCGCACACAGTGGGAGGATTCCCCCATCCACCTATAATGTGTAGATAGGGGATTGGATTTTTTTTTTTTTTTTTTTCATTCAATCTAATAGTTGAATGAAAAAAAGCAATCAATGTATGGGCTGCCTATGTACTAAGGCCAGCCATAGACAGTTTAAATCTCAGCGGGTTCAGCAGGAACTGGCTGAGATTTGAACCATTAATGAATGTACCAAGTTGATTGATCAACTTGGGTACAAGCAGCCTGCTGGATACTCTTATGATTATCGCTAGCGGTCGCTATAGCTGCTGGTAATAATCACTGTTTGTCGGGAGAATACAATTGCTGGGCAGGAGAGATTCCCCTGTCAGCACTGACTTTGTTGATGGGGGAATCGTGCAAATTTCTTTCCTGCAACCTGTGGTTGCAGGAAAGAAATTTGCACTGTCTATTGCCAGCCTAACTGGTAATTGTGAAGGTCTTGGAAGAACAGGAGGGGGGAGGGGAGGGAGGGTGACAGGGACAGTTCAGTGACCCGCCGGTAGGGTTGTCACCTTCTCTTCAAGCCAAACCCAAACACTTTAGCGGTGTGGGGCACCTTTGGGTAGTAATGCAGTGTGCATACTGTGGGTGTGGCCAAATTGCTCTTGCTGACATAATCCCCCCCCCAGTGATGCCAAACCTGCACCCAGACAGCTTCCGGACAGCAACAGATTTGTGTGTGTGACTATCTTGTTTACTTGGGGAACCGCAGCCGGGTCTGAAAAATGCGTCCGGGTTTCAGTCTGCCTGAAACTCGAACACATGATTCAAAACCCGGACTGTCCGGGTGAATCCCGAACAGGTGGCAACCCTACCCGCGGGTCCAGGCTGGAAGCAGGAACTATTGACACAGAGGAATCTGCAGCTGCTGATTTTCATATTTCCCGCCCCGACACACCCCCTCTCTTCAGATACAGCCGCACGGCGGGGATAGAAGAGTGGGCGGGGACTGGCAGACACAGGAGGAACAGGGGCATTTTTCTTTCCCTGCTGCGTTACACCTACAAATGAATGCCCCGCCCCCTAATTATAAAAAGACTCCGCCTACAGACAAAAAAGTGTCCCTATAAATATTTTTACAAAGTTGGCAACCATGCAATGGCAGCGCCCTTAATTGACCTTACCAAGGGCAAAGGCTTCTCTGTAGAGAATAAGTGGAAGCCCGAGGCTGAAGCAGCGTTGGAAGGTCTGATGGAGGCCCTGGGGGCAAACAGGCTGGTAGCCCCAGACTTTGTGGTCCAGACCGATGCCTCAAGTACAGGTATGGGGGTTGTCCTGTCCCAGGTGGTGGAAGGAGAAGAACACCGGCCAGTGGTCTGTTCGAGTCGGAAGCTGACCCCGGCAGAAAGACGTTATAGTACTGTGGAGCGAGAGTGTCATGCCCCGTACACACGATCGGATTTTCCGACAACAAATGTTGGCTGTGAGCTTGTTGTCGGAAAAAGTCCGACCGTTGTGTACGCTCCATCGAACATTTTGTGGTCGGACTTTCTGCCAACAAATGTTGGCTGGCAGGTTCTCAAATTTTCGGCCAACCAAACTTTGTTGTCGGAATTTCCGATCGTGTGTACACAAGTCCGTCGCACAAACGTTCCATGCATGCTCGGAATCAAGCAGAAGGAGCAGCACTGGCTATTGATCTTTCTTTTTCTCGGCTCGTTGTACGTCTTGCACGTCTTGTACGTCACCGCGTTCGTAATTGTTGGCCAACATTTGTGTGGCCATGTGTATGCAGGACAAGTTGGAGCCAACATCCTTCAAAGAAAATTCCACAGTTTTGTTGTTGGAAAGTCCGATCGTGTGTACGGGGCATTAGGCCATTAAGTGGGCCTTGGAGGCACTACGGTACTACCCTGTTTACCCGAAAATAAGACCTAGCGTGATTGTCAATGATAGCTGCAATATAAGTCCTACCCACCAAATAAGCCCTAGTTAAAGTCCTTGTAGGTCTTATTTTCAGGGTAGGACTTATTTTGGGGGGTAGGGCTTATATTGCAGCCATCACTGACAATCACGCTAGGTCTTATTTTTGGGGAAACAGGGTACATGCCGGGGCGCCACTTCCCACTTATAGCAGACCATGCTCCCTTAAAATGGTTGGCACAGGCTAAGGACTGTAATGCAGGGGTTACCCGTTTGGTTCCTGATGCTCAAGATTTTTTGGAGTGGAGCACATGGCTGGTCGTAACCAGAAGAACGTGGATAACCCTTCTAGAACCCGCTGTTTGGTGGCTGGTATTTGAACCCACGGGTTCAAACAGGGGGGGAGGGGGTATGTGACAAACAGTCTGTTATCAATGGAGTGTATCTGCCACGTAGAATTTTGCGGTTCATAAGGTAAATGGGTAGCGGTGAGAGGTCTGGGGGCAGCAATGGGGTTAAGCGCTGGGCACACCTTGCCCCCCACCTGGGGGTATAATTTGGGTTCATCAGAGAGGTTCTGAGAAAGAAGGGAAGAAAACTACGAGGAAACACCTGCAGGACTGAGCAGACCCAGCGAGGTCTATTTATTAGCCAGGAGGACTCCCGACTCCTCGGTCACACCGGCTCAACTCGTCATGCAAGTTCCAAATCTCATGACAAGACACTCTCTATTATCCACAATGGAAGCCGTCAAATCGGCGCGACTCCGACTCCATCGAAATTGCACCGATTTGGAAAGAAGTTCTGGCACCACTTTTTGCAAGTTCAGGTGCGACTTGTATAGACATCTGTGCAGGACGTTGTACTGACATTGAAATATTCAGTGCGACCGAAGGGTGAAACTGCTTTGCTGGACTTTTGTTTTGGGACTTTGTTTCTTACCCCTGCGCCGGATTCCTTATGTCTGCTGAATAACACGGGCAGGGAGCCCTTTAAACTGACACACGGCTCGGATCACCTCCCTGCGAGCTCTCCGCTTGAAGCTGAATTCACACACATATATATATATATTAATATATACAGCGGGGGAAATAACGATCATCTCCCCTGCAGATTGTGTAAGTTTGCCCCACTTACATAGAAATGAAGGGTCTACAATTTTTATCATAGGTGTATTTTATATGATAGAGACAGAATATCAACCAAAAATCCGAAGCACATGATACAAATGTTATAAATGGAGTTGCAGTTCAGCGAGTAAAATAAGTATTTGATCCCCCTACTAACCAACAATAATTCTGCCCCCCACAGACTCCGTGGCGTATCGTGGGCTGTCAGCGCCCGGGGCAAGGTAAGTAATTTGCGCCCCCCCTAACCCATGGACTTGTAGCAGTCCCTTCCACTAGTACAGTAGTGCTGACCTACCTGACCACTACACTGACCTACCTGATCCCTACACTGACCTACCTGACCACTACACTAACCTACCTAATCCCTACACTGACCTACCTGACCACTACACTGACCTACCTAATCCCTACACTGACCTACCTGACCACTACACTGACCTACCTGATCCCTACACTGACCTACCTGATCCCTACACTGACCTACCTGACCACTACATTGACCTAACCGACCACTACACTGACCTACCCGACCACTACACTGACCTACCTGATCCCTACACTGACCTACCTGACCACTACACTGACCTACCTGATCCCTACACTGACCTACCTGATTCCTACACTGACCTACCTGACCACTACACTGACCTACCTGATCCCTACACTGACCTACCTGACCACTACACTGACCTACCTGATCCCTACACTGACCTACCTGATCCCTACACTGACCTACCTAACAACTACACTGACCTACCTGACCACTACACTGACCTACCTGATCCCTACACTGACCTATCTAACCACTACACTGACCTACCTGACCACTACACTGACCTACCTGATCCCTACACTGACCTACCTGACCACTACACTGACCTACCTGACCCCTACACTGACCTACCTGACCACTACACTGACCTACCTGACCACTACACTGACCTACCTGATCCCTACACTGACCTACCTGACCACTACACTGACCTACCTGACCACTACACTAACCTACCTGATCCCTACACTGACCTACCTGACCACTACACGGACCTACCTGACCACTACACTAACCTACCTGACCAAGTACACTAACCTACCTGACCACTACACAGACCTACCTGACCAAGTACACTAACCTACCTGACCACTACACAGACCTACCTGACCAAGTACACTAACCTACCTGACCACTACACTGACCTACCTGACCACTACACTGACCTACCTGACCACTACACTGACCTACCTGACCACTACATTGACCTACCTGATTCCTACACTGACCTACCTGACCAATACACTGACCTACCTGACCACTACACAGACCTACCTGACCACTAAACAGACCTACCTGACCACTACACTAACCTACCTGACCACTAAACAGACCTACCTGACCACTACACTAACCTACCTGACCACTACACGGACCTACCTGACCACTACACTGACCTACCTGATTCCTACACTGACCTACCTGACCACTACACTGACCTACCTGATTCCTACACTGACCTACCTGACCACTACAGTAACCTACCTGACCACTAAACAGACCTACCTGACCACTACACTAACCTACCTGACCACTAAACTAACCTACCTGACCACTAAACTAACCTACCTGACCACTACACTGACCTACCTGACCACTACACTGACCTACCTGACCACTACACTTACCAATCATTAGATGTAGTGGCTGCATTAGTTTCCCTCTGTTTTTACCTGGGGATCCGGCCAGAACACACCTCCTGTATTAGAGCTGCCCCCCCCCCCCCCCCACACACTCTGGCTGAAGGAGGCACAGCAGACAGCAGCATTGCCAGTCTGGGGGGGGAGGGGAGTGTTAGATGGACTAGCCAGGGGTGCTCATCGGGATCTGGAAGCCCCTTTAATGTTTTTTGAGCTGCTAGTGTGAATGGAGCCTGAAAGCCCACGGGTTAGGGGGCACAAATTTATTTGCCTTGCCCCTGGCACTGACAACTCACGCTATGCCACTGGCCATGGCCACTGGGTTCCCTACTTTTTTTTTTTATTGCAAGTAGCTGGTCTTGCCTAGAGCGCAAATTAGTCTAGAACTGGCCCTGGTACTAGCAGATTTAGATACACTAACAAACTGAAGCCAAACTCCAGCTCACACTTTATAATCAGTTACAGTTTTTTTTCCTTCTTTTGGGATAAAGGTTTTACATGAATAAATAAAAGCTGATCATTGTAAGCACCCCCTGTCAGTGGTAAATGGTTTGTCTCATCAGTGTAACTGCAAGAGAGCTTGTTCTTTTGAAAAACAAACAGATCTACTGGCCGTATCATCAGATGAAAATACAAGGGAAGGAAGAATAAAAAAAGAAACCGAATGCAGCCGTCACATCTAATGATTGGTAAGCTGCAATATAATTAATGCTTGATATTGGGTCTAATACCACTTTTAAGATGTCCTTCCTAATCATTTTTAATCCCACTTTTAATTTATTAATTCCAATTATTAAATTCATTTAAATTAAATTATTAGATTAAAAGTGGTATTAAAAATGAAATTATTAATTACAGTTATTAAATTCATTTAAATTAAATTATTAAATTAAAAGTGGTATTAAAAATGAAATAATTCATTACAATTATTAAATTCATTTAAATTAAATTATTAGATTAAAAGTGGTATTAAAAATGAAATGATTAATTACAATTATTAAATTCATTTAAATTCAATTAAATTATTACATTAAAAGTGGTATTAAAAATGAAATTATCAATTACAATTATTAAATTCATTTAAATTAAATTAAAAGTGGTATTAAAAATGAAATTATTAATTACAGTTATTAAATTCATTTAAATTAAATCAAATTATTAAATTAAAAGTGGTATTAAAAATGAAATGATTAATTACAATTATTAAATTCATTTAAATTCAATTAAATTATTAAGTTAAAAGTGGTATTAAAAATGAAATGATTAATTACATTTTTTAAATTCATCACAATTAAATTATTAATTTCATTTTTTAAACCCACTTTGAATTTAATAATTAAATTTTAATTAATTGAATCATTCTAATTAATAATTTTTATTTTTTATACCACTTTGAATTTCATTTTCATTTCATTGGTTTAATACCACTTTTAAGCTGTCCCTCCTAATAATTTTCAAATGTTGGCCGCTCTTTTCTTTTATAACTGCCGTAAGTCCCGCTGGCGGCGCATATTATTGCTTTCATCGCATTTCTATATATTAAAAGTGGTATTAAAAATGAAATGAATAATTCAAATTATTAAATTCATTTAAATTAAATTATTAATTTCATTTTTAAACCCACTTTTAATTGAATAATTCAATTTTAATTAATTTAATAATTCGAATTATTAATTTTATATGTAATAATCAATTTAATAATGTAATTAATCATTTCATTTTTAATACCACTTTTAATTTAATAATTTAATTTAAATGAATTAAATTATTAAATTAAAGGTGGTATTAAAAATGAAATTATTATTTACAATTATTAAATTCATTTAAATTAAATTATTAATTTCATTTTTAAACCCACTTTTAATTTAATAATTACATTTTAATTAATTTATTAATTCTAATTAATAATTTTTGTTTTTAATAACACTTTTAATTTAATTTTAATTTCATTGCTTTAATACCACTTTTAAGCTGTCCCTCCTAATAATTTTCAAATGTTGGCTGCTCTTTTCTTTTATAACTCCCGTTAGTCCCGCTGGCGGCGCGTTTCATTGCCTGGTGAATCGGTGTGTGGCTGTGCTGGGGACTGTTTTCTGTGAAGTGTTGTGGGGGAAAAAGCATAAAAGTTGCATAAATGAGACGAATCAAATGGATACATTGTGATCTAACACCAGTCTGAGTGTAAGGACACTTGCCCCCTCTGGTGGTTCATCTTGGAACAGCACTTTACCTAAGAGGTTCTACACATTCACATGAGTCCCTGCACCGCAGGAGCTTTCACAGTTATGCTATATTGTCAAAAGTATTGGGACGCCTGCCTTTACACGCACATGAACTTTAATGGCATCCCAGTCTTAGTCCGTAGGAGTGCCACCCTGTGTGGTCTTCTGCTGCTGTGGCCCATCTGCTGCAAGGTTGGATGTGCTGTGCGTTCAGAGATGGTGTTCTGCATACCTTGGGTGTAACGAGTGGGTATTTGAGTTTCTGTTACCTTTCTATCATCTGGGACCAGTCTGCCCATTCTCCTCTGACCTCAACAAGGCATTTTCCTCCCCACAACTGCCCCTCACTGGATATTTTCTCTTTTTTCCCACCATTCTCTGTAAACCACGAGAGATGGTTGTGTGTGAAAATCCCAAAAATACTCAGACCAGCCCGTCTGCCACCAACAACCACGCCACGTTCAATGTCACAGAGATTTCCTTTTTTCCCCATTCTGTTGCTCGCTTTGAACATCAGCAAGTCGTCTTCACCACGTCTAGATGGCTAAATGCATTAGGTTGCTGCCATGTGATTGGCTGATTAGCAATTTGTGTTATCGAGCAATTAGGTGTGCCTAATAAAGTGTCCGGTGAGTGTGTATTGACCTCCATTGTTAGCTGCCAACATTCTTCACTCCAGCGCTGACTTCACTTACTATTTGTAGGGATCAGCTGATCAGTTTTACACACAAATCCCCAAAGATGTAAAGCCGAGTGCCGAGAGCATTCCACCCGGACTTACAGAGGATTCCCACACTGATCCTCCTATCCCAGGATGGGGGTCACCCTGAGCTCAGAGAGTTCACCGCAGGCTCCTTCCGCTTGTCTACACAGCTTCTACGTGTGATCCCTACACTCCTCCTCACATATCCGCACCTTATTGAAGGGACGCAGTTCTGGAACATCGCTTTATGTGCTTACAACCTTTTCTTTTTTTCTCATAGAATTATGTTTTTAGCTTTGTTTTACTCTTTTCCCCATCTTGTTGCTGATCTCCTGCGGCCTTTTCCAGCCGCTTCCCTTCTACATGCACTTTCTCCAGCATAGGCTGCATATCATTTCTCTGGAATGGCTTCCTCATATGCTTCCAATGAAGGACCCTGCTAGCGCAATATCCTTCGGGGCACCTGCCTGGGGTCACCACCAGGGGCTCTGGTGACTGACAGGGTGACAACACAGGAGCACAATAGGGAGACAGGACAAAGCGTTGTCACCCTATAACAGGAAGTGCCTGAACAACTACAGTATCATGGCCGAATCACCAACAATTGTATTAAAGGTGCACATTTATTAAAAAATTACCCTTGAAATTATACCTCTATCAAAGAGCCTTCCCTCCCCACCTCCATCAATGAGCCACCCCCCCCCCCACACACACACACACACACCTCCATAAAAGAGCCTTCCCTCCCCACCCCCATCAATGAGCCTTCCCTCCCCTTCTTATCAATGAGCCACCCCCCCCCCCCCACACACCTCCATAAATGAGCCTTCCCTCCCCACCTCCATAAATGAGCCTTCCCTCCCCACCCCCATCAATGAGCCTTCCCTCCCCACCCCCATCAATGAGCCTTCCCTCCCCTTCTTATGAATGAGCCACCCCCCCCCCCCCACACCTCCATAAATGAGCCTTCCCTCCCCACCTCCATCGATGAGCCTTCCCTCCCCACCTCCATCAATGAGCCTTCCCTCTTCCCCACCTCCACCAATGAACCTTCCCTCCCCACCTCAATCAATGAGCCACCCACCACCTCCATCAATGAGCCTTCCCTCCCACCACCTACATTAATGAGCCTTCCCTCCCCATCTCCATCAATGAGCCTTCAATCCTCACCTCCATCAATGAGCCCCCCCCCTCCCCCATCTCCACCAATGAACCTTCCCTCCCCACCTCAATCAATGAGCCACCCACCACCTCCATCAACGAGCCTTCCCTCCCACTACCTACATCAATGAGCCTTCCCTTCCCACCTCCATCAATGAGCCTTCCCTTCCCACCTCCATCAATGAGCCTTCCCTCCCCACCTCCATCAATGATCCTTCTCTCCCCACCTCCATCAATGATTTTTCCCCCCACCTCTATCAATGAGCCTTCCCTCCCCACCTCAATCAATTAGCCTTCCCACCCCTCCTCCATCAATGAATTTTCCCCCCACCTCTATAAATGAGCCTTCCCTCCCCACCTCCATCAATGGAGCCTTCCCTCCCCACCTCCATCAATGAGCCTTCCCTCCCCACCTCCATCAAGGATCCTTCCCTCCCCCACCTCCATCAATGAGCCTTCCCTCCCCTACCTCCATCAATGAGCCTTCCCCACCTCCATCAATGAGCCTTCCCTCCCCACCTCCATCAATGAGCCTTCCCTACCCGCCTCCATCAATGAGCCTTCCCTTCTCACCTCCATCAAAGAGACTTCCCTCCCCACCTCCATTAATGAGCCTTCAATCCCAACCTCCATCAATGAGCCCCCCCTCCCCCGCCTCCACCAATGAACCTTCCCTCCCAACCTCAATCAATGAGCCACCCCCCACCTCCATCAACTAGCCTTCCCTCCCACCACCTACATCAATGAGCCTTCCCTCCCCACCTCCATCAATGAGTTTTCCCCCCACCTCTATCAATGAGCCTTCCCTCCCGACCTCCATCAATGAGCCTTCCCTCCCCACCTCCATCAATGAGCCTTACCTCCCCACCTCAATCAATGAGCCTTCCCTCCCCACCTCCATCAATGAGCCTTCCCTCCCCACCTCCATCAATGAGCCTTCCCTCCCCACCTCCATAAATGAGCCTTCCCTCCCCACCTCCATCAATGAGCCTTCCCTACCCCCTCCATCAATGAGCGTTCCCTACCCCCCTCCATCAGTGAGTCTTCCCTCTCCATCTCCATCAATGAGCCTTCCCTCCCCACCTCCATCAATAAGCCTCCCCCATCTCCATCAATAAGCCTCCCCCTCACCTCTATCAATGAGCCTTCCCTCCCCACCTCCATCAATGAGCCTGTAATGTTCATAGTTCTGAAGAAAAGGGGGCCATCCTTGAAACGCATCAGCGTCTGCAGGCCTTTGTGGCATCTCCCCAGTCCATCTGGAGGCATGCTCAGCAGTCCCAGTTGGCTTTGTTGTGGATATTAGTGATGAGCCTTTCTGTAATCTCCATTTGTGAGTATAATTACCTATTTTAACTTCTAAATAAATTATGTTTTGGTTAAAGCAAGAGGCTGGCGCGCCCTCTTTTGTCTTTTTGCATATAGTGGGCCTGCAGGTCACCTGCCCTGGATCAGCATCATACGTCTCCATGTTTTAGGACCACCTTCCCTGGATCAATGTCATGCATCTGCATGTTTCGAGACCACCTGCCCTGGATCAACATCATACGTCTCCATGTTTCGAGACCACCTGCCCTGGATCAGAATCATGCGTCTCCATGTTTCCAGACCACCTTCCCTGGATCAGCATCATACGTCTCCATGTTTCGAGACCACCTGCCCTGGATCAGCATCATGCGTCTCCATGTTTTGGGACCACCTGCCCTGTTTTAGCATCATGCATCTCTATGTTTCAGGACCACCTGCCATGGATCAGCATCATGCGTCTCCATGTTTCGGGACCACCTGCCATGGATCAGCATCATGCGTCTCCATGTTTCAGGACCACCTGCCCTGGATCAGTGTCATGCACCTGCATGTTTCGAGACCACCTGCCCTGGTTCAGCATCAAACATCTCCATGTTTCAGGACCACCTGCCCTGGATCAGCATCATTCGTCTCCATGTTTCGAGACCACCTGCCCTAGATCAGCATCATGCGTCTCCATGTTTTGGGACCACCTGCCCTGTTTTAGCATCATGCATCTCTATGTTTCAGGACCACCTGCCATGGATCAGCATCATGCGTCTCCATGTTTCGAGACCACCTGCCATGGATCAGCATCATGCGTCTCCATGTTTCACGACCACCTGCCCTGGATCAGTGTCATGCACCTGCATGTTTCGAGACCACCTGCCCTGGTTCAGCATCATACATCTCCATGTTTCAGGACCACCTGCCCTTGATCAGCATCATTCGTCTCCATGTTTCGAGACCACCTGCCCTGGATCAGCATCATACATCTCCATGTTTCGGGACCACCTGCCCTGGAACAGCATCATGCGTCTCCATGTTTCAAGACCACCTGCCCTGGATCAGCATCATGAGTCTCCATGTTTCGGGACCACCTGCCCTGGATCAGCATCATGTGTCTCCATGTTTCAAGACCACCTGCCCTGGATCAGCATCATGCGTCTCCATGTTTTGGGACCACTTGCCCTGGAACAGCATCATACATCTCCATGTTTTGGGACCACCTGCCCTGGATCGGCGACATGCGTCTCCATGTTTCGAGACCACCTGCCCTGGATCAGCGTCATGCGTCTCCATGTTTCGGGACCACCTGCCCTGGATCAGCATCATGCGTCTCCATGTTTTGGGACCACCTGCCCTGTTTTAGCATCATGCATCTCTATGTTTCAGGTCCACCTGCCCTGGATCAGCATCATTCGTCTCCATGTTTCGAGACCACCTGCCCTGGATCAGCATCATACGTCTCCATGTTTCAAGACCACCTGCCCTGGATCAGCATCATGCGTTTCCATGTTTCGAGACCACCTGCCCTGAAACAGCATCATGTGTCTCCATGTTTCGGGACCACCTGCCCTGGATCAGCATCATGTGTCTCCATGTTTCGAGACCACCTGCCCTGGATCAGCATCATGCATCTCCATGTTTTGGGACCACTTGCCCTGGAACAGCATCATACGTCTCCATGTTTTGGGACCACCTGCCCTGGATCAGCGTCATGCGTCTCCATGTTTCGAGACCACCTGCCCTGGATCAGCGTCATGCGTCTCCATGTTTCGGGACCACCTGCCCTGGATCAGCATCATGTGCCTACATGTTTCGAGACCACCTGCCCTGGATCAGCATCATGTGTCTCCATGTTTTGGGACCACTTGCCCTGGAACAGCATCATACATCTCCATGTTTCAAGACCACCTGCCCTGGATCAGCGCCATGTTTCGAGACCACCTGCCCTGGATCAGCGTCATGCATCTCCATGTTTCGGGACCACCTGCCCTGGATCAGCATCATGCATCTCCATGTTTTGGGACCACCTGCCCTGTTTTAGCATCATGCATCTCTATGTTTCAGGACCTCCTGCCATAGATCAGCATCATACGTCTCCATGTTTCTGGACCACCTGCCCTGGATCAGCATCAAGCGTCTCCATGTTTCTGGATCACCTGCCCTGGATCAGCACCATGCCTCTCCATGTTTCAGGAGGACCAGCCACCAGCACCACAGCAATAAATGACGCTGTGTGCCTGGCCCTAGAGCTTCATTGGTTTTTACAATGCTGGTGGTCTCCCCACCTTGCAGCATTGCAATGCATGATGCTGATTCATGGTAAACTGGGTAATGTCAGGATGTCATGGACACGGGACGCAAATGGCACTCGGTTGAAAAACACTGATATAGACTATCCCGTTGAAGACCAGGCATTTTCTGGCACTTTTTGTTCACATGTAAAATCAGTTTTTGGGGGTTTTTTTGCTAGAAAATTACTTTAAACTCCCAAACATAATAAACATTTCCTTAAAGCAGAAGACCTAGAGAATAAATTGGTGTTTTTTTTAATTTTACGATTTTTTTATTAATTTTTTTTTGACACACGGTATTTGCACAGCGTTTTTTCAATCACAATTTTTGGGGAAAAATACACTTTTTAATGCAAAAAAAAAACAGTATGTAACCCATTTTTTGTAACATTTAAAAGCTGAGGTCATACCGAGTAAATAGATACCAAACATGTTACACTTTAAAATTGCGCACGCAACTGCGACAAAAGGTGTAAATTTTACTATCCGTAGGCGACGCTTTAAAAGCCTTTACAGGTCACCACTTTAGATGTAGGTGGTCCAGTGCTAGAATTACTGCTACGATCTGATGTTTGTGGGGGTACTTCACATATGTGGGCCGATCGCTGTTTGCGTGCGTGCGGGACTGACATTTGTTTGTTCGCCCTTCCGCACTAGCACGGTGGTACGAGCCGACTTACATTTTTTTTTTATATTTTTTTAATTTATTAAATTTTTTTTTTATTTCTGCTTTGATTTTTATTTAATTTTTTTATCACTGCTATTGCTGTCACAAGGAATGTAAACATCCCTGTGACAAGCGATAGGCACGTGGCAGGTTACTCTTTATGGAGGGATCTGGACCCCCAAATACCCTCCTCCGCCCTTGAAAGTATTCAAAACGCCAAGATCTGTGTTTTTGAATACTTTCACTTTTCAAAAAATAGCGCAGTTGACATCCGGGGCCATCGCATCCGGGTTACCATAGTGGAGACCCGATACAAGGCGATCCTGGATTTTTATCGGTCTCTGACTAGCCGGCGGGCGTGCCGGCTGGTAGCTCAGGTCTCCCGGTGGGACGGGAGAGCCCAAGAGAGTCATGGGAGGTGGCAGGAGGCGAGGGGGAACGTCCCCTCCTGCTGCTTGTAATAGCAATCCAGCGGCTACTTAGCCGCTCCGATTGCTATTACAACAGATCTGACCGTCATCTCTAAAAAACAGTACCTGGTGATGCCGGCAGCTGCATATAATCCTCCTACAACCACTTCAAGTCACATGATGTACCAGGTACAGGATTTGGCAGCAAGTGGCTATAGCTGGTTCATAATTAAACCTGACATGCTTTATATGGCCACTAGGTGGCAGCAATATCAAACATGTGGCGCTAGAACTATTTAAAGCGGAACTAAAGTCCTTCCAACATCTATTTTTTATTTTATCCCTCCCCCCCCCCTCTTACAGGAAAACTATATAAAAAAATAAAAAATTTCCCCCTCTTTATATCTTTTTGTGCTACAAAGCAGCACTTCCAGGTTTCTGGTCTTCTGGGATAGCCTCACAGCTGTCCCAGAAGGCAGAGCGTTTCTACGCCACAAATATGCAAATGCGTGACGGGCAGTATACTGACAACCCGCCATAACCATTTCACCTCCAAAAGATTTTACCCCCCATCAGGACCAGGCCATTGTTCGCGATACGGCACTGCGTTACTTTAACTGACAATTGCGCGGCGCGTGCGACGCTGTACATAAATAAAACTGATGCCCTTTTTTTTCCCCACAAATAAAGCTTTCTTTTAGTGGTATTTGATCACATCACTCTGCTGTTTACATTTATTTGCACTAGACATGTGCGGTTCATTTCGTTCCGAATTAAAATTCGGCCGAATTTTCGCTATTCGAAAACAATTTGAATTTTAATTTTGTCCGAATTTTCTAAAAGTTTCACGCCTAAGCCTGTTTCTAATTTAAATCCCACATGTGAGGTATCGCCGTGATCGTCAGAGCGAGAGCGATCATTCTAGCACTAGACCTCCTCTGTAACTCTAACCTGGTAATCGTTTTATTTTTAAAGCGTCGCCTATGAAGATTTTTAGGTACCGTAGTTTGTCGCCATTCCACGATCATGCGCAATTTCAAAGTGTGACATGTTAGGTATCTATTTACTCAGCGTAACATCATCTTTCACATTATACAAAAAAAAAATTGGGCTAACTTTACTGTTTTGTTTCTTTTTTAATTCACGAAAGTGTCTTTTTTCCACAAAAAAAATTCTGTTTGAAAGAGCGCTGTGCAAATACCTTGTCATATAAAATATTTTAACGATCACCATTTAGGGTCTCTGCTAAAAATAATAGATATATAATATTTTTCTAGCAAAAAAATACTAGATTTTAACTTGTAAGCAACAAATGTCAGAAATAGGCTTAGGCGTGAAAGGGTTTTTTTTTTTTAAGAGAAAGAAAACGCAAAATGGCAAAAGGAAAACCGCATGCGAAAATGCACCAAAAACGCATCAAAAACGCGTGTTTTATAATGCAAAATGTGCCTGAAAACCGCATAGTTGGTGGTGTGGAAAGGGGCGATGCATTTGTTCATCAACTTACTTTCCGCCTTAAATGGATAAACTTCAGTATATCTCTGCAATACATTTATAATTATCTCTGCTTTGCTGAAAGTGCAAAAACACCGATCGACCCACCAGAAATCCAGTGAGCTCCTCACTCCTCCAATGTGTGTTTTAACTTCGTTTTTTCTTTTTCTGCCCCCGATGTACACTTGGAAACAGGAGACATCATCAAAAACTGCCATCCTCTATACGGCCACTAGATGGCAGCAATCTCCACCAAGTGAGTTTATTGATTATAGTAACAATGTATCCAGTGCTGAATATATAAGAACCAGTGCGCAAAAACCCAATGTACACAGAGAGTTACCAAACTGACGGTAAAATACCAGATAGAGAGCTGCCAACATAGATAGGTAAACTCAATTCCCCAAGATAGATAATGGATAAAGATTGGTGGAGTAGCGCCACATATCTTTATCCATAATGTATCCAGTGCTGTAATCATTAACAATTAGAAAGTCAGCAGCTGCAGTATTTGTAGCTGCTTTTCTTTTTTTTTCTTTTAGGTGGAACTCCACTTTAAAGCCGTATTATATCCAAAAGCAAACATTTCTTATATTGGAGCTTAGATATGACGGCTGCATTCGTTTTCTTTTTTTTTTTTTCAGGCTCTTTCCTCTATTTTCACCTGGTGATCCGGCCAGCAAGTCTGTTGTTTCTCAACAGAACAAGCTGTCCTACAGATGTAGCAGTTTAGAGAGTTGAGACAAACCATTTACCCCTGACAGGGGTGCTTACAATGATCAGCTTTTCCTTATGTAAAATCTTTTTTCCCAAAAAGGAAAAAAAGGAAATAATTGCGTTGCTGCAACTGATTATAAATTGTTGGGTGGAGTTTGGCTTCAGTTTGTTAGTTAATCTGCTAGTCCATCTAAAGGCCTGTACACACACGATCAGACTTTTTGACAAAAAACATGCAGATTACCTGTTTTAAGGCAACATCCGACCGTGTGTACGCTCCATCGGACAAACTTTTTTTTCGGTTTTCATCGGACAAATGTTGGCTGTGCGAACAGACAAACTTTCCTGCAACAAAAGTCCTAGGTCGGCTAGTCCGATCGTGTGTACACAAATCCATCGGACTTTGGTCCAAAGCACAAACACGCATGCTCAGAACTCAGAACCGATGCAAAAGATCAGACAGCAATACAGAAGTTGACCAAAGGGTGGCGGTAAAGAGCTGAAAAAAAACACGTGATTTGGTGAAAGTTGTCTGAAAAAGTCCTGCCGTGTGTATGCAGAACAAGTTCACGGCCAACGCCCTTTGGACAGAAATCCACAGAAAAGTTTGTTTGAAGTCCGATTGTGTGTACGAGGCTTTACAGTCCCCTCCTGCACAACTGACAATGCTGCTGTCCAAAGGTGGCCTCCTGTGCTCCTTCATCCAGAGTGGGGGGGGGGGGCACTCTAATACAAGAGTGTTACTGGTCAGATCACCAGGTGAAAACAGAGGGAGAAAAGAAAAAAAAGAAAACGAATGCAGCCGCCACATCTAATGCTTGGTATATTACGTTTTGGTTTTGGGTTTAATACTTATTCAGGCCGGGCTCACAGCAGAGGGTCCAGTGTGTCCCTGTACAGCGATTCAGGTCCCAATTTTTGCCTGAATTCACACCTACAACACATCCAAAGATGCATGCGAACCTTCTGCAATGCGGATCACGGCTGCCCCGGAGATGTATGAACCGGCCCCATAGAGAGCCGGTCACACTCCCCTGTCATGCGAATCGGATGCGGAGAAAACCCTGTGTGACCAGCATATAGGATGCACACCAGCACAGGTCCAACATCCAGACGTCACAGGAACCAACATGCAGGATGCACAGCGACAGCTCCGCCATCCAGGGACTCTTAACCACTTGCTTACCGGGAACTTTCACCCCTTTCCTGCCCAGGCCAATTTTCAGCTTTCAGCGCTCTCACACTTTGAATGACAATTACTCGGTCATACAACACTGTACACATATGATATTTATATCATTTTTTTCACAGAAATAGAACTTTCTTTTGGTGGCATTTAATCACCTCTGGGGTTTTTATTTTTTGCAAACAAAAAAGATGGAAAATTTTGAAAAAAAACACAAAAACAGTTTTCATAGTTTGTTATAAAATTTTGCAAACAGGTCATTTTTCTCCTTCTTTGATGTGCACTGATAGGCACTGATGAAGCAGCACTGATGGGCCCTGATAGGTGGCCCTGATATGGGCAGCACTGCTGATGAGGCACCGATTGGTGACATTAAAGGGTGGCACTGGTTGGCAGCACTGTTGTGCACTGGCAGGTGGCACAGGTGGGCACAAATAAGGCAGAGGCTGCTCTCCTTGATCGGGATCGATGTCCCTCTGACAGCTGCCAGTGATCACCTTTTTTTTTTCTTCTCCTCACGCTGCTAAAGCCGATTAAATATCGCTGCTAAAACAGCCAAATACCGACCTTCTGTTTACATCACATGATCAGCTGTCATTGGCTGACAGCTGATCATGTGGTAAGGGAGGCGGGATCGACCCCTTACTCCGATCTGTGATCAGCCGAGTCTCATAGACTCGCTGATCGCAGAGCACGCACACGCACTCTGAAGGGGGCGCGCAGGCCGCTCGAGCACGAGAGGACGTCTATTGACGCCCTCCTGGCAAAGTAGGTCCGCACTGTAGCCGTCATCCGGCCATAGCCCGGATCTGAAGGGGTTAAGCTCCACCGATCAGCAAAAAGGGGGTCATGAGGAAAAGAAATCTCCACATAGCATAAAATCCTTTAAAAATGTATTTAAATAAGGTATTGCACTTACATCAATGTAGGCAAATACAGGCACTGTATATGGCAGGGATATGCAATTAGCGGACCTCCAGCTATTGCTGAACTACAAGTCCCATGAGGCATAGCAAGACTTTGACAGCCACAATCATGACACCCAGAGGCAGAGGCATGATGAGACTTGTAGTTTTGCAACAGCTGGAGGTCCACTACTTGCATATCCCTGGTATATGGTGTGATCACAGAAAATGAAGAACGCAGTATACGGAGCCAGCACAGTACGTCCCAACGCGTTTCGTCTACCAAGACGTCATCTGGGGTATAGGCTGGCCCCCTCCATAAACTGCACCAATAGAAATCGTAATCTGTTGTCCAATCGTGTCAGCGAGGACCGCACGCCCACGGAACGGGAAATTAAACCAGCATGGCGTCTAGCGTGCGCTCCAAGCCTCCACATAGGGAATATAGGATCGTAGTGTCAAAGTAAGATGGCGCCCGTGACGGGAACCAAGCCTCGCTTTGGTCCGCTGACGCATGACATGCCATCACCGAATGGAATCAAGGCAAGATGGCGCCCGTGACGCAAACCAAGCCTCGCTTTGGTCCACTGACACATGACAGACACATGATTGCACTTTTGCACAATAGACAATTTGTCTAATTGTAGTGTCAGCAGCATACTTAGCGTATTGGGTGGCACAGTAATTTTTTACATTTTTTCATTCCATTGAAACGAGCGGACAGCGCTTCCAAAGCGCTACGGAAGCGCCGCGACATGGGCTTTTCTTAACCCTTTCTTCGTCCACTAGCGGGGTTTAAAAGTACCTGAAAAGCATCGCTTAAACGAGCAGCGCTTTAACGCACGGCGGTGCCACTGTGAAAGGGGTGTTAGAGGGACATTTGTCTCACACAGTGCACCTCAGTGTCCCCTCTCTGTGCCATCAGTGCCGCCTCATCAGTGAGGGAGAAAAATTACCGGTTTTCAAAATTTCATAACAAAATATGAAAAACTTTGCTTTTTTTCCAGTCTTTTTTTTTTGTTTGTTTGTCTGCTGAGCCCCTCCCACACCTCAGCTCTCTCTCTACTTGTGCAGGGTGACTGGTCTTGTCTCCGCCCCACCGCAGTTTCTGCAGGTAGCCTGTAGTGGGTGGAGCCTGCTGGGCCCCTCCCAAAGCTCTGCTATCTCTCCTTGTGCAGGGTGGCTGGTCTTGTCTCCGCCCCTTCCTGCAGGCAGTCTGTAGTGGGTGGAGCCTGCTGGGCCCCTCCCACATCTCTGCTCTCTGTGCACAGGATATATACAGCAGTGAAGAGGTCACCGCTACTTTTACAATGTGCTTCTCTGGGTTTGTTAGAGTTTTTTTTTTATATCCTTTGAGAAATATTTAGATGAGATTTTTTGTGGGCGGAGTTCACATAGTAAGATAAGAAATATGGCACAGCACAGATTCTCAGGCACTCGGTGGGCTTCTTTCGTGGGGGGAAAATGTTTTTGGAAAGTCCGTTTAATAACCCTTTCACCGCCTGAACCACTCGCTGACCGCCTACTGCACTTGTACTGCGGCAGGTCGGCTCTATTGCAGAAAACGTTGTACCTGTACGTCGTTTTACGCAATAGACACTGGCAGGCGCTGATTAGACACAGGGGATGCCAATCAGCCGTTCCGGGGGAACCCGATGTCCACTGGCCACCTGCGATCGTTCCCCAGAGGAGGCAGATCGCCGTTCTGACAGGAAAGAAGAGGGGAGATCTTGTGTTCCTGGTAAGCACCTCCCCCACACATAGTTAGCAAGCACCAGCTAGGCACTCCATTAACCCTTTCATTGCCCCGATGTTAACCCCCCCCCCTTCCCTGCCAGTGTCATTAGTACAGTGACAGTGCATTTTTTTTTTTAGCACTGATCACTGTATTCGTGTCACTGGTTCCCAAAAAAAAAAAAAAGTCACTGATCGCCACCATTACTAGTAAAAAAGAAAAGAAAAAAGAAAGAAAGATATCCCATAGTTTGTAGACGCGACGCAAACCAATCAATATACGCTTATTGGGATTTTTTTTTTAACCAAAAATATGTATCAAAATACAAATTAGCCTAAACTGATGCAGAAATTAGTTTTTTTTTTATTAGATATGTTTTATAGCATCAAGTAAAAAATAGTTTTTTTGTTCAAAATTGTCGCTTTTTTTGATTTAAAAAAAAAATAAAAAAGGCAGAGGTGATCAAATACCACCAAAAGAAATCTCTATTTGTGGAGGGGGGTCAACCGCTTCAGCCCCGGAAGAATTTACCCCCATCCTGACCAGAGCGTTTTTTGCGATTCGGCACTGCGATGCTTTAACTGACAATTGCGCGGTGCAGCGGGCATGCGCGCCTGCTATCCGGACCCCGCGAGCCAACGTACAGCTACCTGGTTTCGCGCAGGGGTGCCAACCTGCCGCAGTACAACTGTGGCGGCTGGTCCGGAAGCGAGCAAAGTAACGCAGTGCTGTATCGAAAAAAAAAATCATTTTATCAGTAAAAAGAGATGACATGATAACAAGGCAGATGTCGGGTACAGTCACATGATGTATATACAAAGGACGAATACATTGTGAACAAGGTAACGACCCTCATATGATGGAGGGCAATGGCCCTTATAAGATGATAATAAAAAAAAAAACATACTGAAATGCACATAAATCACCAAACTATTGGATAAAACCATACTGATATAAAAGACCTTAATAAAAAAAAATATGTGATTAATTATCTTGGTGCCTGTCGTATGCCCAACGCGTTTCATGTATCGAACGCTCTTCAGGGGAAATTTGCACCTAAATCTAAAAAATAATATATATGGAGATCGATCAATAAAGTACAGTGTGCATTATTGAAGGGGAGGGAATACATATGGGGGGGGGGGGGGGGGAGAGAAAATCATTCATGCCTGCTACTTACATGCCAATGGAGTGTAAAAAAAATGGCCTGGTCATGAAGGGGGGGTAAAACCTTCCAGGGCTGAAGTGATAATTTAAGCAATTTCAGCAGCTGATATTATTCACTTACTGAGGATGCAGTTTTTTTTTTTTTTAATCTTTAATCTTTGCCTGTGTTCCAGTTTAATCACTTGCCCTCCGAAAGATTTATCCCCCCCCCCTTTATGACCAGACCATTTATTGTTATGTGGCGCTACTTTGACATAATGGTGCGGTAATGCAACGCTGTATAGAATTTTAATTTATATCTTTTTTTTCACACAGAGCTTTCTTTGGAGGTATTTGATCATCACTGCGTTTATTTTAATTTCTTCAGAAATTTTGGCAAAAAAAATGTAATAACTAATAACTACATGATTGGTTTGTGAGAAAGTTACAGTGGAACCTCGGATTACGAGAATAATCCGTTCCAGGAGTATGCTCATAATCCAATGTACTCGCTTATCAAAGCAAGTTTTCCCTTGGAAGTCAACGGAAATAATTTGTTCCGCATTGACTTCAATGGGATGCAATACCGCATGTGGCCAGTGGCGGGAGGGGGGGGCGCCGGAGAGCCTCAGAAATGGCTGAAAAGCCCAGAGGACACTTCGGCGGACCTCGGCAAATGACTTCCTACCCGAGATTTGCCGAGGTCAGCCGAAGTGTCCTCAGTGCTTTCGGTGCATTTCCAAACGGCTGCGATCGGCGACTTTCAGCTCTGCTCGGCTCCGGTGCCCCCCGCCCCACCTCAGGCCAAAAGCAGTACTGCACTCCGCTTTGGCCTGAATCCTGCTCGTATTGCAAGACAACACTCACAAACCGAGTTATGATTTTTAAAAACTGTACAGTGCTCATATTGCAAAACGCTCATTAACCGCGTTACTCGCAATCCGAGGTTCTACTATACAGTGTCTACAAACTATAGGATATATATATATATATATATATATATATATATATATATATATATAGATAGATATATTTATATTACACACACACAGTAGATATTAAAAGTCTACACACCCCTGTCTGTAAAATGTCTGGTTTCTGTGATGAGACAAAGATAAATAATTTCAAAACTTTTTCCACCTTTTAATGTGGCTTATAAATTGTACGACTCAGGAGAACAACAAACTAAAATCTTTTAGATGATGGGAAATAAAAACAAAATAATCTGGTTGTATAAGTCTGCACACCCTTTTGATGTTATTCCAGCACTCAGTGTTTTTGGGGATGAGTCTATCAGCATGGTACATCTTGACTTGGCAATATTTGCCCCGCTCTTCTCTGCAAACACACTCCAAATCTGTCAGATGGTGAGGACATCTCCTGGGCACAGCCCTCTTCACATCACCCCACAGATTTTCAATGGGATTCAGGTCTCTGCTCTGGCTGGGCCATTCCAAAACATTAATCTTCTGGTGAAGCCGTTCCTTTGTAGATTTGGATGGATGCTTTGGGTCGTTGTCATGCTAAGAGATGAAGTTCTTCTTCATGTTCAGCTTTCTAGCAGAAGCCTGAAGGTTTGGTGCCAATATTGACTGGTATTTGGGATTGTTCAGAATTCCCTCCACCTTGACTTGACTTGGCCAACACACCGCCAGACTTTAGTCTAAAGGGCGTGTGCCGTGAACTTGTCTTGCATTCAAAAAGGCACACAATTGTCGGCCAACAAACACGAACGTAGTGACATACTACGTGGAATTTCAGCTCTTGACCGCCACCCTTTGGTCCCCTTCTGCTAATGTCGTGTTTGGTGAGCATTGATTCCGAGCATGCGAGTTTGTACTTTGGACTTTTACAGACTTGTGTACAGAAGATACGAAAATCTGACAACAGATTGTTGTCCGCCAAAAATGTACTAGCCTGCCATCCAACATTTGTCTGATGGAGCGTACTAACGGTCGGATATTAGGCAGTCTGTCATCATACAATTCCCTGCCAAAAAAATCTAATCGTGTGTGTGAGGCTTTAGGCCCTTGTTCCAGCTGAATAAAAACAGCCCCAAAAATAGGTAGTGCCACCACCATGCTTCACGGTGGGTATGGTGTTCTGCATGGTGATGTGCAGTGTTTTTTTGCGCCAAACATCTTTTCTCATTATGGACAAAAAGTTCAACCTTGGTTTCAGATAAAACACATTTTCCCACATGCTTTTTGGGAGACCTCAGATGCATTTTTGCTAAATGTAGCCGGGCTTGGATGATTTTCTTGGTAAGAAAAGGCTTCCGTCTTGCCCCTCTACCCCATAGCCCAGACATATGAAGAATACGGGAGATTGTGATCACCACACAGCCAGGACTTGCCAGATATTCCTGCAGCTTCTTTAATGTTGCTGTAGGCCTCTTGGCGGCCTCCCTGACCAGTTTTCTTCTTGTCTTTTCATCAATATTGGAGGGACGTCCAGTTCTGGGTGATGTCCCTGTTGTGCCGTATTTTCTCCATTTGCAAGACTTGCATACCATTTCTGTTAAGATCAAGACACGTCAGATAAGGCTAGCGCATGCAAACCACAAAACAGCCACAAATATATTATGACAAAGTTTTGGCTTTTAGGTGGGACGTCCATGAGGAAGTGGCCATGTTTTTGCAATGCTCTTGCTTCTTTTAGACCATTGGTGTCATCTTGTTATCTTTTGAGTCTATTCTCAGAAGAGGTGCGAACTTCTGTTAACTCTTGTAGTCCAGGTCCACAGTAAGAGAGGGGTAAGCTTTGATATCTACTCAATATGTTTTTAAGGCTTATAAGTGAAGAAGCAGAAAGATGGATAGATATTTATTAGGACTGTTACTGATTAAAATTTCATGTTTGATTAATCGATTTTTTTTTTTAAATCAATTATAAAGGCACATACAGATCCAACTACTTTTAGCTGATCTCCTTGCATAGCAACTCTGCATTAGTGGTAAATGTGGTATACACTATATACAGTACAATACTATATACAATCACCGACACTAGTTCGTTTCCACAATCCAGAACTTAACTTCACAGTTCACACAAATACGTTTTAAATTCAAACTGCAGCAAGCGCCGCCGTCATGGCAACAGCAGAAGCCGATACACATGGCAAAAATATCAGCTTATCAGGACAACAATGTTAAAAACGGAGGTTATCAAATTGGCCAACACTTAGCTCACTGAATGACCACATCCATATTTACCATCACTGTCCAGTGACCTCACCGGACTCCTCCCCCCTTCCCTTCGTTAGCAGACGAAGGCACTTAGGGAAGGGGGGAGGAGTCCGGTGACATCGATGTCGGTGACGTCACCGGATCTCCCTGAAGACCTGGAAGCCGCCAGAGAGGCGAGTACTGATCAAAAAAAAATTAACGATTAATCGAGGAATTAATTTTTTTTTATTTCCCGAGATAGAGATAGAGATGATAGAGATAGAGATGATAGAGATAGAGATGATAGAGATAGAGATGATAGAGATAGAGATGATAGAGATGATAGAGATGATAGAGATGATAGAGATAGAGATGATAGAGATAGAGATGATAGAGATAGAGATGATAGAGATAGAGATGATAGAGATAGAGATGATAGAGATAGAGATGATAGAGATAGAGATGATAGAGATGATAGAGATAGAGATGATAGAGATAGAGATGATAGAGATAGAGATGATAGAGATAGAGATGATAGAGATAGAGATGATAGAGATAGAGATGATAGAGATAGAGATAGAGATGATAGAGATAGAGATAGAGATGATAGAGATAGAGATGATAGAGATAGAGATAGAGATGATAGAGATAGAGATAGAGATAGAGATAGAGATAGAGATGATAGAGATAGAGATAGAGATAGAGATGATAGAGATAGAGATAGAGATAGAGATAGAGAGATAGAGATTTCATTACACTCTTAAGTCACATCCATTACATGATGATGACGGTCTTCACTGTGTTCCATGGTATATCTAATGCCTTGGAAATTCTTTTGTACCCTTCTCCTGACTGATACCTTCTAACAATAAGATCTGAGGATTTGGAAGCTCCCTGCGGACCGTGGCTTTTGCTGTAGGATGCGACTAAGAAAATGTCAGGAAAGACCTACTAGAACAGCTGAACTTGATTTGGGGTTAATCAGAGGCACTTTAAATGATGACCGGTGTGTACTGACTCCTATTTATGAGTTTGAATGTGATTGTTTAATTCTGAACACAGCGACATCCCCAGTTGTAAGAGGGTGTGCACACTTATGGAACCACATTATTTAATGTTTAGATTTCAGTTTGTTTTACAATTATTGGTCATATTAAAAAAAAAAAAAAAAGGTGGAAAAGTTACAAAATGATTTATCTTTGACTTTTTTTTTTTTACATCACAGAAACTTTTTTTTTTTTTTTTTTATATACACAGGGGTGTATAGACTTTAGATCTACTGCGTGTGTGTGACAGTGAATATATATATATATATATATATATATATATATATATATACATATACACACACACACACACACATATATACACATATACACACACACACACACACACACACACACACACACACACACATATATATATACACACACACAACTTCTAACAGGACTGCGATATTGCGGCGGCCAATCTGAAACTACTCTTTGTGGGAACGGTCACTGACATCACCAGTGCCATCACAGTGATCAATGCTAATACTATACACTGTCACTGTACTAACACTGGCTGGGAAGGGGTTAACAGAGGCGATCAAAGGGTTAAAGGTGTCCCTAGCCAGCGTTGTGTGTGTACTGTGCCGCTTTTACTGGAATCCAGCAGTTTTCATTCCCCGCTTAGCAGAGATCCCGTCACTGAACACAGCTCCGTACTGTTTACACTCACATGGCCGAGTTCCGCGAGTCTCGGAGCGCCAGATGCCGGTTGTCAATCACTGGCCGTGACCCGGTGATCATCATGTGCCGTGACAAATCGCAGTGCAGCACCAGGATTCCTGAGCCGACACTATAATGCTGAGATTGCAGCTTCCCCGGCTGTACACAAATATCTTTCACAGAAACATTCGTACCAATAATATTCCAGCATTTCCTGTCGGGGAGACAACAAACCCCTCCCACCAAAATAAAGAAACCTGAATGGAAAGTAAACAATGATACTTGGACCATAGAAAGGAGAGGAAGCGCCAACACTTGGAAAGGGAACTTTATTTACAGGTAAGAATTTACAAAGGTCAATGTACAAAGGACTTTTACATAATCATACAACAGACATGGCGGAGGGTCGGGGAGAAAAACAAACATTCAGATTTTAAAGCTTCGCCTAAAAAGCAATAAATCCTGCTGAATCTGCACTCTGACTTTAGACCAGAATTTTGGATTTTTTATCACTTTCCGTCTTGACAATGGGCACCAGGACAAGGGGGGGGGGGGGGCACATCTCCCCAGGCAGGACACCGGCATTAATAAAATCCCAACAGATCCCACCCCCCCAATTCAAAAATGAGAACACTTTGGGCTGTGCCAAGCCAACCATGCATGGAGGGACATGGGTGTGCCAAGCTAGCCATATCTGCAGGGCATGATGTGCCAAGGTGACCATGCATGGAAGGCCATGCCGAGCCAACCTTGCACTGAAGGGCATGGCCATGGTCAACATACATGGAGAGAAGCAGGTGTGTCAAGCCATCTTTATATGGAGGGGCACAGACATGTGTAGCCAGCCATACATGCAGGACGCAACGTGCCAAACCAACCATGTATGGAAGGGACACTACTATAGAGGGGGTACGGGCATAACAAGCCAGCCATGTGCCAAGCTGACCATGCATGGAGGGCACAGCGTGCAAATCTAGTTCTACATGAAGGCATTCATAAATTACTGTATACAACCCCTCAGTATTACATGGGCATTAGGCGACCCCCATTACTACCCATGAGGCAGTACTTCATGGCCTTTGATGGCTATTTTCAGCTCTGCC